>NC_136806.1:59470860-59530860 GCF_951216825.1 Electrona antarctica
ACTGAAAGTGACGTCAGGACTTCGGTGCTCTATGGGAATTTAATCTTTGTGTTAGGACTTAATAGCCGATTTGCTCAGACACATATGACGTGAATTCTCCATTCATTGTCAATGGCATTTAATGTTTGTTAGGACAAACATCTACACTATAGCTGAATATAGGAGGGGCTAGCGCCGCTCAAACAGGAGAGGCAGGCTAATTCTCAAGTTAACCGGTAAAAATGGTTAGTTTTTTACCTGAACTGAGCAGCAAGATCAACAAAGAGTTAACTTAGCACAGCAAAACAAGTTTGCAGCATGAGTGCAATGAGTGCATATACTGCCTGCAGTGTGCCACTTATATACAACAGCGTAAAGGAGTACAGAGCCAATTAAAACAGCAGCTAAATTGAATTCATCAGAGATTTCTTCCTCCAGGTCCTGGGCCCAAAGATTTGTATAGGCAGTGGTTGAGGGTCAAATAATGAGGTATAGAGTGACGATATCTTTCCCTTAAGACCAAGAGGAGCTGATGCTATAATTATGTCTATAGGCCAATGCAATATAACTTGAAAATTAGCGGCCCAGTAGTATAGAACAAAAGATTAGGTAGTGCCATTCCACCAAGTTGTTTTGTTTCTCTAACATATTTTTGTTCCAAATAAACCCCGAAATAATAGTATCCAATTTTTTGAAAAATGATTTTGTAATAAAGATTGGTATACGGGCCTGGGCCGTGGCTCAGTGGTCCAGGCACCTTGGCTGGTAATCCAGCCTGGCAGTGTGCCGCGGGTTCGACTCCCGATCCCGACAGCCTTTACTGCATGTCTTCCCCCCATCTCTCTCCCCATTTCCTGTCAGCCTACTGTCTGTCCCTCCATAAAATATATAAAATAAAGGCGAAAGCCACAAAAAAAAACATACAAAAAAAAAAAGATTGGTATACATTGAAAGAGATACAGAAATGTAGGAAGAACGATCATTTTAACAGAATTAATACGGCCTGCAAGTTAACACTTGGCAGAAGAGACCAGCGCTCAAGATCTTGTTTGGGACGGGGTTAAAAGTGGAGAGAAATTGTGTTCAAAAAGTTTTTTCAAATGTATCTTTAACGATTAACCGTGGCGGGAGACTTTGAAAGGCAATGTTACTAATGGGTATAGTGAAGTCACGGGCAGCGTCATTTACCGGGAAGAGCTCGCTCTTATCAAAGTTTAATTTATAACCTGAGATTTCACCAAAAGACTGGAGAATAGAGAGGGCATAAAGGTAGAGAGGTGGCTGGAATCAGAGAGATATATAAAAGCAGATCATCAGCATATAATGAGACCTTGTGCTCGGCACCGCCTCTAACTATACCACTCAAGTGCGGGCTCTGCCACGGGTTAGCTTGTTAACCCATTTTCGGCGGGAACCCCTTATGGTGTGTTAGCATTATGTTATGCTTTAGCTATTGAAAAATAGCAGATCTACAAGCTCATAGCGCGCCACCGAGTGGCGCGCTACGAGCTTTGTAGGTCTGCTATTTTTGAAAAATCGAAGAACGACTGACATAGAAACACAGCTTTTTCAGAAAACTGTCAGGATGTAGAAGACATTTTTTAGAATCTGATCTCAGGTCGAAAGGGGTTAACGAATGGCAATGAAGGGAGACGAGTGAGGAGGTTGAACGTGGAGAGCCCATCTGAAGTACGTGGGTGTACGTATGCATTACCTCGTTACCTCGCCAATGAGGAATTGGGGGGGGGGAGGACCGGGGGGAGTGAGTGTGAATGTGTAGCAGAGCTGTACTATAGCCTATACCGTCCTGCCTGCGATGCCTACCTGAACTAGCGCTGCGCTCGATATGTATGAACTTAACCCATTCTGACCTGAGATCAGATTCTAAAAATGTCTTCTACAGGAGACAGTTTTCTGAAAAAGCTATGTTTCTATGTCAGTCGTTCTTCGATTTAAAAAAAAATAGCAGACCTACAAGCTCGTAGCGCACCACTCGGTGGCGCGCTATGAGCTTGTAGATCTGCTATTTTTCAATAGCTAAATTATAACATAATGTTTAAAACACCAAAAGGGGATCCCGCCCAAAATGGGTTAAGAAAACGTCTATTTTCCCCTCATATACACTGTAGAAATATAATTAATTATGAATGCCACTTATGGCTCTGAAAATAGTTCAGCTCATTCTCTCAGTGCCGGCTGCTGCTAGCTGCCAGCTTTGCATTAAACTTTTATGGCTGTTTTGAACTGTTACGGAGTGCCCACCCCCCCCCCCCCCCCCCTCCCCCCCCCCCCCCCCCCACCCCCCTGCCAACCTCTGCACTGCTCCCCCGGATTGATTTGAAAACCCCCGACACACAAGCTCCTGACCGACCTGTTTGCTGTCAAGCCTTCCTAAATGACCCGTGTCCCCATCTCCTAAATATAAGTCCACTTTCCAAGACGCGCCGTCTGGCAGCCATCTCGTGTCACCCACCTGTCAGGTTGGTGCTCATATCAGAGCGGATTAGCCCAGCAGTGGTATAAGGGCGCCTCCACCACCGCCGCGCCGTTCAACGCTGTGGTGTTGTCGAGGATTAGGGGGAGAGAAGTCTCCTGTTCAGACCCCAGGCCAAGGTTGCTCTGGGAGAAAAGCTAATGAAATCTAAAAAGCATGGCACATGAGAGAGGGAGACTCTCATTGGCATTCAGTGCCCCTGACTGTTCCCTTCCCACAAGCCGGCCGGCGCCCCCAGCGCGTTCTAGGTCTGAGTGTGTTGTCTGCTGATAAAAAAATACCGCCCGTCAACCAGGCCAGAGGTTTGGCTGAGCCGCTGAGCCCATACACACGCACACGCAAGCAAGCACGCATGCACAAACACACACGCACAAACACACACGCACGCACGCACGCACGCACGCACGCACGCACGCACGCACGCACGCACGCACGCGCACACGCGCATACACACACATACAGTCACAGGACTCAAAAGCTATAACTTTACCCTCTGCGGCGCTCCTGTTTTTATTTCACTAATTTTCTTAATGCTGCTTTTAATTGCATGCCCCCCCCCGCGGGGGTCTGAATGTCGAGGGGTTTGCAGCGGGGCGGTGCAGGAGGTCGACTGCATCCTTGGCATGCCGCCGTCGTCCCCGGCAGCACCAACGAGGTGTTAAATCACAAAAAGAGAAGACAGCTGTTTAACCCGTTCAGGACGGGGGAGCCCCTTTTGGTGTTTTTTTTAAGCATTATAGCGTTATATACTTTAGCTGTTGAAAAATAGCAGATCTACAAGCTCGTAGCGCACCACCGAGTGGCACGCTACGAGCTTGTAGATCTGCTATTTTTGAAAAATCGCGAAAATGTTGGCGGATATCTTTGAATATTATATATTCTTTCTGAGCGAACGTTTTGAACTTCTGGGGGGTGGGGGGGGGGGGTCCCTGGAACAACATATTTTCAGATGGGGGGGGGGGGGGGGGTCGGCGGCCAAATACAGATAACTCTGGGGCTCGTTGACATGGAATAGTTTGAGAACGACTGACATGGAAAAACATAGGATTTTCAGAAAACTGCATTAGGATTTAGAAGACATTTGTAGAATCTGGTCTCGGGGTCTAAATGGGTTAACCCATTTTGGGCGGGAACCCCTTTTGGTGTTTTAAACATTATATAATGTTATAATTTAGCTATTGAAAAATAGCAGACCTACAAGCTCATAGCGCGCCACCGAGTGGCGCGCTACGAGCTTGTAGGTCTGCTATTTTTGAAAAATCGTGAAAATATTTATTTCAGAAAACTGGAGGATGTAGAAGACATTTTGTAGAATCTGGTCTCGGCCGGTCTAAACGGGTTAATGGGGCGTCTGCTCTGCTCTGCCCTGCCCTCGTACTGTATCTCCTGCAGTGTGTCTGACTCTGGACCCTGTTCCCTGTGTCCCCCGTACAGGTTTAACTGTATCTCCTGCAGTGTGTCTGACTCTGGACCCTGTTCCCTGTGTCCCCCGTACAGGTTACTGTATCTCCTGCAGTGTGTCTGACTCTGGACCCTGTTCCCTGTGTCCCCCGTACAGGTTACTGTATCTCCTGCAGTGTGTCTGACTCTGGACCCTGTTCCCTGTGTCCCCCGTACAGGTTACTGTATCTCCTGCAGTGTGTCTGACTCTGGACCCTGTTCCCTGTGCCCCGTAACAGGTTACTGTATCTCCTGCAGTGTGTCTGACTCTGGACCCTGTTCCCTGTGTCCCCCGTACAGGTTTAACTGTATCTCCTGCAGTGTGTCTGACTCTGGACCCTGTTCCCTGTGTCCCCCGTACAGGTTTACTGTATCTCCTGCAGTGTGTCTGACTCTGGACCCTGTTCCCTGTGTCCCCGTAACAGGTTTACTGTATCTCCTGCAGTGTGTCTGACTCTGGACCCTGTTCCCTGTGTCCCCCCCGTACAGGTTACTGTATCTCCTGCAGTGTGTCTGACTCTGGACCCTGTTCCCTGTGTCCCCCGTAACAGGTTTAACTGTATCTCCTGCAGTGTGTCTGACTCTGGACCCTGTTCCCTGTGTCCCCCGTAACAGGTTACTGTATCTCCTGCAGTGTGTCTGACTCTGGACCCTGTTCCCTGTGTCCCCCGTACAGGTTTACTGTATCTCCTGCAGTGTGTCTGACTCTGGACCCTGTTCCCTGTGTCCCCCGTACAGGTTTACTGTATCTCCTGCAGTGTGTCTGACTCTGGACCCTGTTCCCTGTGTCCCCCGTACAGGTTTACTGTATCTCCTGCAGTGTGTCTGACTCTGGACCCTGTTCCCTGTGTCCCCCGTACAGGTTACTGTATCTCCTGCAGTGTGTCTGACTCTGGACCCTGTTCCCTGTGTCCCCCGTACAGGTTACTGTATCTCCTGCAGTGTGTCTGACTCTGGACCCTGTTCCCTGTGTCCCCCCCGTACAGGTTACTGTATCTCCTGCAGTGTGTCTGACTCTGGACCCTGTTCCCTGTGTCCCCCGTACAGGTTACTGTATCTCCTGCAGTGTGTCTGACTCTGGACCCTGTATCCCTGTGTCCCCCGTACAGGTTTAACTGTATCTCCTGCAGTGTGTCTGACTCTGGACCCTGTTCCCTGTGTCCCCCGTACAGGTTTAACTGTATCTCCTGCAGTGTGTCTGACTCTGGACCCTGTTCCCTGTGTCCCCCGTACAGGTTTACTGTATCTCCTGCAGTGTGTCTGACTCTGGACCCTGTTCCCTGTGTCCCCCGTACAGGTTACTGTATCTCCTGCAGTGTGTCTGACTCTGGACCCTGTTCCCTGTGCCCCGTAACAGGTTACTGTATCTCCTGCAGTGTGTCTGACTCTGGACCCTGTTCCCTGTGTCCCCCGTAACAGGTTACTGTATCTCCTGCAGTGTGTCTGACTCTGGACCCTGTTCCCTGTGCCCCGTAACAGGTTACTGTATCTCCTGCAGTGTGTCTGACTCTGGACCCTGTTCCCTGTGTCCCCCGTAACAGGTTACTGTATCTCCTGCAGTGTGTCTGACTCTGGACCCTGTTCCCTGTGTCCCCCGTAACAGGTTACTGTATCTCCTGCAGTGTGTCTGACTCTGGACCCTGTTCCCTGTGCCCCGTAACAGGTTACTGTATCTCCTGCAGTGTGTCTGACTCTGGACCCTGTTCCCTGTGTCCCCCGTACAGGTTACTGTATCTCCTGCAGTGTGTCTGACTCTGGACCCTGTTCCCTGTGTCCCCCGTACAGGTTTCACTCCTGGTTGAAGAGAATTCTCTTGCTGCTGCCGCCGGCGCCACTGCTGGTGTTGCTGCTGCTGGTGGTACCCCACACATCTCAGCGACTCCTCCCTCCCTCCTCCAACCCAGGGCAGCCACGGAAGCGTTGGCTTGATTTCACTGAGGCTCGGATCCTGCGGCTACGTCAATCACGTCTTCACAGCTGGGTAATTATGATTATTTCCTCGTCCCACGTTTGCTGCTTGGGTGCTTGGGATGGGAGAGACCGATGCTAACGGTTGTATGACCTGTCGTTGGGTTTTTGAGTGGTGCAAACCACTCCAAGAAACAGCAATGTCCCTATGTCACAACCTATGTTTAGAGTACCAGTAGGGGCAAAAGTGGCACCCTGGGCGCGTTCCTGTGGGTCTGGAAGTTCCGGGGACCCACCGGGGACCCCCACACGGAGTTGCACCACTCAGTTCACACGGGTGTGATTTTTGTTTTATACAACCGTGTTTTAGGGTTGCTGTTGTGCAGAGTATTTGGAGACATTCTTTCCAGCCAGGTATACAATAGAGCGCACGCGCACACGCACATGCACACACACACACACACACACACACACACGCTTGCGTGCTGACACAAATGCTTGCAGATATGCCAGAGGGATCAGGAGGGGTCCCCCCCGGGGGCCTGATCAAAGCAGCAGTACTGTTGCCTTTTTTTCTTTCTAAGTCCATTGACTAGAAAGAGCTTCATTCAGGCTCCTGCAGGTGCCTTAACTTAAACTACAGAACCGTGTCAGACTTGCCAACAGTGGGGCCAAAGTATCCACCACTTTTCCAGTGAAGTTTGAATGAAGGCAAGAAGCCCAATCTGCATTGTTTATGAAATGTTGCCTCGGTTCAGGCTGTGATGCCAGGTACAAACACATGTGTACAGTGTATTAAGGTGACCGACCACACACACACACTGTACAATATTGTACAGTAAACATTTCGATTGAATTTCCACATTGTGGCATAAATCATTTCGTCATAAACGTCTTGGGCCATTCAGTGTGTGACTGGTGTCCATAAGTGCCATCCATGCTGTTGAAATGCTGCAACAGGGTTGTAGCAGTGAGATTTAGGTTCAAGTCAACAGGGTTGTAGCAGTGAGATTTAGGTTCAAGTCAACAGGGTTGTAGCAGTGAGATTTAGGTTCAAGTCAACAGGGTTGTAGCAGTGAGATTTAGGTTCAAGTCAACAGGGTTGTAGCAGTGAGATTTAGGTTCAAGTCAACAGGGTTGTAGCAGTGAGATTTAGGTTCAAGTCAACAGGGTTGTAGCAGTGAGATTTAGGTTCAAGTCAATGCCAGGTTGTGATACACACATACTGTATGTTGCACAGGTTACTTAGCTGCTTTTAAGCTGGGCTCACACTACAGCATAATGGTGGAGATTTGGGGTCGGAAGAGCCCCTCCAGACAAGGAAGCGATTATTTGCCCATAATTATCCCGTGTGTGCGGGAAGCAACGATCCAACGACTTCACGCTGAGAAGCACCTTCCCTCGGGTCCTCAGACGATACGCACGCCGAGTTTGAAGTCAATTTCGAAAATGCACTTAGAAAGATACAGATACACTCACTCACATGCAGAGATGTTGTGCATTTATCCCATTTTGGGCGGGAACCCCTTTTGGGGTTAGCATTATGTTATGCTTTATCCATTGAAAAATAGCAGATCTACAAGCTCATAGCGCGCCACCGAGTGGCGCGCTACGAGCTTGTAGGTCTGCTATTTTTGAAAAATCGAAGAACGACTGACATGGAAACATAGCTTTTTCAGAAAACTGTCAGGATGTAGAAGACATTTTGTAGAATCTGATCTCAGGTCAAAATGGGTTATAGGATGATTACCCCAGGCCACCGTCCCTCCAGAGACATTTCCTTTGATCATAATGTAGGAGTGGCGCATCACGTCGCCGTTCATATGGAAATGCTTCTGTCACTTACACACATCAGCTCCCCGTGTATGCCGGGGCGGTGTTGGCATAGAGTCATCCAATCAACGCTGCTTCGCGCAACATGTTGATAGCTTCTAAATCCATTATTTAGATTACGAAAACCCTTTTGGGTCTAGGGATGAGTTTGTAACAAAGTTGTTAAACCAGGCTGTTGAGCATAAAGGTGGAAATAAATGGAGACCACACAGGTTTAGAGTGACAAAAGTGCAAGGTGTTTACTCTTCTTCAAGCGGGTATTTACAAATGTACAATCAGTAGGTGTGCACAAGCACACGTGAAACAGTTAAGCCACTACCAAGGGACACGGGTGTTGCCAAAATAACACAAGAAGCAGCTAAAGTGAAACAAAAGACTAACTAACTAACTCGTAATTAGTAAAACAAAAGCCTGCCTATACCTAACTACTCTAACCAAAACTTTGTTCAAAATACATGTGGTGGCAAACACCCCTTACCTAGTGTGCTTAACAAGGTTCTACCTACGTGTTGCCTGTGTATAGAGCGTCGCAGTCCCGCCCCCTGTCATGACGACGCCAGGCCCAGGAAATGAATCCCAATGCATTTTTCTCATAGACATTTCACAAAGTATTTATTTAAAGACGGTTACGCCGCGGACAAAGCCAACTCGAGTCGTGACAAATCATGACAATATTTTGGACCAAACAAATAATTACAAAGAAGAAAAACAACAAAAAAAGTGTTGTAACCTGCCGTTTTTTTCTTCTTTCTAATTCTTTAAAAAAAAAAAAGGTGTTTGTTGTCATGATTTGTCACGACAAGAGTTGGCTTTGTACGACGCTTAAAAGGTATTTAAATAAATACATTTTGAAAAGTCTATCAAATGAACGGAGAATCATTTCCTGGGCCCTGGTAGGGGGCGGGACTGCGACGCTCTATAGAGGCCTCTGTCTTACCTGTCCCAAGGCAGTGCATATACAACAGAATTAGTTTGCTCTGGGACACAAAAGGAGACAAAAATGATGCAGGGACAGGACTACAAAGTACAACCAAAATGAACTGGTTGAGAGAGTGAGTCCAGGTGGAACTGAGCCTTTTATAGGCAGCAGGTGATGGTGATTGGATGAGGGTGGAGTCAGGTAACAGGCTGATTGGCAGATGAGGCGACTGGGGACTTCAAACCTGCAGAGAATGACAAAGTGGGAGGGAAGGAGAGACAGGGGAGAAACAAACTAGACAAACTACACTACGTAACACATGCAACACAGGATGAACTAGAAAAAGTGCCCCTCGGGGCACAAGTCTCCACCAGACTGTCATCATCAGGTTGTGGCCTCCTGGTGGTGCTGTAATAGGCCAATGTGAAAAGGGTGCCATTTCTTCTTACGCCGTTGATGGCAATTGGATGATTTGAGGCATTTTGTTCCAAAAATGTGTTTTGCAAAAATCCACCTGTTGTTGGCGCTATAACAGGCCAATGTGAAAAGGGTGGGTGTGTTACGTGAAAGATTTCACGTAAATTGCAGTGTTCATGATTTGAGGCTTTTTGTTCAAAAAACGGGGCAATCCTGCAAACGTTGAAAGCCAATTATAGCCAATTAGGATGGAATATGAAATATGGGACAGAGCCGTCTTGAGCACATGACTATAGAGATACTGTGTAACGATTTGCAGGATTTTTGGACGGAATCTGGAGGAGTAACATCAAAAAATGTGTTTTGCAAAAGTCGGCCTCCTGGTGGCGCTATAACAGGCCGTTAAGTGTGTGTGTGCATTAAGTTTGGCATCGACCAGGTTAACGGTGCCGGAGATTAGTTGGTAACGGACGGACGCCGGACACACGGACACACACACACACACACACATACTCTCTCCCCATGCCTTCGGCCTGGTGGAGACAATAATCATTTTGAAGGTCATTGATAGATCAAGCTTTTTGATATTCCATACTGTTTGCCTGTCATTGACTTCCAACATTTGTGAGCTGCCAATTTCTTACAATAAACACTATATCATGAACGCTCCGATCTCTTAGAGATCGGTTGAGAAGTTCAGTCATGCAAGAGAGACTCGGAGTAGAGTCGTTGCTTCTTCGCCGGGAAAGGAGCCAGCTTAGGTGGTTTGGACATCTGGTTAGGATAGTCCTGGTTAGGGAGGTCCTCGATGCACGTCCCACTTGGAGGAGACCCCGGGGCAGACCAAGGTGCAGTTGGAGGGGATTTACATCGACTCACTGGCCTTGGAACGTCACGGGATCCACAAGGAGGAAGTTACTGTACTAACGTTGCTCTGGAGTCTGGAGAGGGAAGTCTGGAGCTCTCTGGTGGAGCCGTTTCCCCCGCGACCCGACTATGGATAAGCGGTTGAAGATGGATGGATGGATGGATGGATGGATGGATGGATGGATGGATGGATGGATGGATGGATGGATGGATGAACGCAACATCCAATAAACCCCACATTGGAATCATTATGTTTAGGGGCCTCTATAAAGCCAACCTCCAAAATACTTCTGCCTCCAGGGGGTGGCCACAAAGGAAAAGTTGAATGTTGTAAAAGCGCACCCTATACACCTTCCGCGGCTTTGTGAGCTTGTAGATCAGATATTGTTTTGCAGAATTGTCTTCGGTTCATATGGTTAAAGGTAGTATATAGACAACATTTAAGCCTAAATTCAAAATATATGCATATTTTACATTTCCCCCCCCCCCTCTATCAGCCACTATATTATTGTGCTGGGGTGTTTTCCTGCAGAAAGACATATCCGTGAGTGCGTGTGCGTGTGCGTGTGTGTGTGCGCGCGTGCGTGCGTGCGTGCGTGCGTGCGTGCGTGCGTGTGTACACAGATAGAAATGTTTCCTACTACCTTTGACATTTTGCTTCTTCTATTTCTCCTGATTGTTTATTTCTTTTCCGCCATTATATTTCTCTCTCTCTCTCTCTCTCTCTCTCTTTTTCTGTCTGTTTGGCTCCTATCGGTCCGTCCCCGTAGATCTGCTTCCGCTGCGAGGCCCTCGTATGGCCCAGTTTCCCCTTTGGTCTGTTTGCTTTCTGTCTTCCCACTCATACAGTTGGAGGCCATCGATATTGTCCTTTTCTTTTTGCTGAGGTTTGCGTGATCTGCGCAAAAGGACAGTTAACCCATTTTGGGGCGGGAACCCCTTTTGGTGTTTTAAACATTATGTTATAATTTAGCTATTGAAAAATAGCAGATCTACAAGCTCATAGCGCGCCACCGAGTGGCGCGCTACGAGCTTGTAGGTCTGCTATTTTTGAAAAATCGTGAAAATATTTATTTCAGAAAACTGGAGGATTTAGAAGGATTTTTTTAAAATGTTGAGGTCAGGCCTAAATGGGTCAAATGATAAGGGACAAAATCGGTGGCACCCAACTGTACATTAGGCTCACGTGATCGCTGAAAGTGATGCTGTGCCGCCACCATCACGCACCTTTAGCTTCCAACCCCCCACTACCTCCCCTCCAGCTGCGCTGTGTGGCGGAGCTTTCATCATTTCCTCGCCATCGCGGGGGCCCCCTATTCGAATGAGGCTTCTTCTTCTTCTCTCTCTCCGAGTTGGATAGATGCCTCCCGGGTTGCTGCTGCAGAGCTGCCATTTAGGTGTGTTTGACCCTCCGGAGCCAATTCAATCACTGTCTGCCCACAAGTAATATCCTCGGACTGCCTTATCTTCCGGCTTCAAATTGCTGGCGCTGCCTGCCTGCCTGCCACGAGACGCTGTGTCAGACTGGCTGCCTGAGATGAGGAGAGCAAGGGAATGAATGCGCGGGGGGTTCGGATAAGGACGGGAAATGAGGAATGAAGAAAGAGGTGGGATGGAAATGTGGTCGTTTGTGGACATTGTTGACATGGTGCACCTCTCGCTCCTTTTGTGCATTTTTATGCATTTAAAATTGGATTGCACAAATTACAGGAAGAGTTTGATACGCGTGGTTTATTATTATGCATTCCACACATCATTTGTGACCAGATTTGACTGAGAGACTGCCATCGCGCAAATTCCAGCTTTTCACCAGAGGAGAAAAGCTTTTTTCTTTTTTTTTTTTTCAAAATGAGTTTATAGCACAGGCAGACTCTTCACATACTAGAGCATGTCTGAAATAAGTGTCAGAGCTGAAATCGACATGTAAATATGAAATAAATGCTTAAACATGTAGCTAGGTGTAATGTTAGAGACCACAGAAGTGAACCTTTCAAGCCTGTTTTCTCAACTCGTTGTTTTCTGCAAGACATCTCTCTAAGCCATATCTGTTCGGTTATTTGGCGATGTTGTGCCTGGCTCCGACCAGCCCATGCAGTAGGCAGAGTAACAGTGACTAACACGCACAGGGTGAACTAAATGTTCCAATAATAGCTTATATTTGATGAACTCAAACGTGCATTTTATAGGGTTTTTATTAATTCATATTAATCATAAACACTTACAATCATACATTCACACGTTCTGTTCACACTTCCCCCAACACAAGATGAATTCAGCACCCTGGAGCTCTTTCCTATTGCTCTGTCGGTAGGAATTCTAGCTATCATTTCACACTCTAAAACTGTCCCAGATCATGGTAAAGCTTAGCTTGTCCTTGGTGGATTTCAGACTTAGTTCAGTGATAAGTGTATCACTAATTATGTGGTTTTAAATCTACGTTATCATTCAGTCAATTGCCATTAATTGCCATTAATCAATCGGGAGAAAAGAAACACAAATAACACTTGGTTACAATCTAAACATCATATTACATCGATTATGAATAATGCACAATTATATATAGCATATCATACATACCGTTGGCGTCTGCCTAACTACATGTATCACGTTCGATGGTATTGGTGAATCTGATTATTGATTGTGCCACACAGAATAGTCACAGTGGGCTCTGACTGAAATCACACCTCCATGCTAGACACTTTCGGCCAATCAGATGCCACTGACCATCCTGCCTTTCTCTGGCCACAGCAGCCAGCTCCTATTACAGTCCCTGTAATGTGCCCAACTACTTCTGCCTAGATTCAACTGTTTAGACTATTACAGGTATTTATCATTTAGCCTTTTTACCAACCCAATATATAATAGGTTATTAGAACACATTTAAACAATTGAAGAGGAATTAGATTGGTTACTTCAATATTTGCATGTTCTTGCTGAGTTGACTTCTCCTGTGAGAAGGAGTCAAAATGGCCTGTCTCACAACAGGAAAGGGCAGTAAAACCCCCATCCACCGGTTATCAATGCAACTGGAGTGCATTGGAATGTGGTCCCAGGACCTACAGCTACAGGAGAGTGGTACACATTGATCACTCAATCTGACCCAATATATTTGACTCTAATGTCTGAGAATAAATCTCGCACACCCATAAATAACAAGACAATATCTCCAAAACTGTTGGGCCAAACTGAACAACCAATATGTCAATTTGAAGCTATGATTCCCTGCTTTCATATGACATGACAAAACGAAAATTCTAAAAAAAATCCAATGGCAGTCCCTCAGTCAAATGTAGTCACATTTGTGAGGCTTGGTTTTGTGTGGATTTTTCTCCACCTCCTGAAGACCAGCTGCAAATGAGTGCAGGCAGAAAGAAAGCGTGTATAGTCGTATAGATCACAGTAGATGCAGCAAGGAGACAACGGTTGTGGTGCAGTGGGTGAGTTTTTCCAAGAAAGAATCAAAACATGCTAAACGGCCTAGATTAAGTATTCATGCAATAATTACTGTAATGAATCAAACTACGGAACCGCGCACGCCCACGTCACATCCAACAATAGTCACCCTCCTTGTGCTTTTACAGATTCATTTAACCCATTTAGGCCTGACGTCGGAATTAAAAAAAGGTCTTCAAAAATAGCAGACCTACAAGCTCGTAGCGCACCACTCGGTGGCGCGCTATGAGCTTGTAGATCTGCTATTTTTCAATAGCTAAATTATAACACCAAAAGGGGTTCCCGCCCAAAATGGATTAACACAGTGGTGGAAAATAACTACATTTACTCAGGTACCGTACTTACTGTATGTACAATTCTTGAGGTACTTTAACGTTTTGATACTTTGATATTATTACTTCTACTCCACCACCACATCTCTGAGGCAAAGATTGTAGTTTTTGCTCCACTTCACTTCACATTTGTTTTGTGTTTGGTGCATTGAATGTCACCGGGTGTGTGTGGAAGACAACTTGTGTGCCCTAACGGCACAGTCAGCTGGGACAGCAAGACTGTATTCCATCTCATAATATTGTAGTTTATATTTATCCAGATGCCAGATAATTTATGCATGAGTTCAGTGGGGGGAGGTTCAAGTTTGTTTTGATTTCCTTTTGAGTGATAATTATTTCATGACTGCTTGATGCATAGGTTATTATTATTTCTTGATTCTCTACACTGCGTGAAAAGAGGAGTTAACGGGCAATTACGGGAACTGTATTTTGCCCGTAAACCTCAAGTTTAGCAGCATATACATGTAATATACGGTAATATACAGGTGTGATGGTACAATTCGGGAGTTTACGGGAGTTTGTTGGAAAGATTAACGGGAGTTTCTTGTAATATACACATCCGTATTCCAAACTTTTTGCGCAAAGACCTGCCGGTGATCTGTGTTCTGCTTGTTGCATTCACATAGCACAATGTTCCTGCCGCTTTAAGCCATTCAGGCCTGACGTCGAAATAAATTTAATTTTTTTTCTTCTAAATCATGACAATTTTCGGAAAGATTTGAGGCACATTTTAACGATTTTTCAAAAATAGCAGACCTACAAGCTCATAGCGCGCCACTCGGTGGCGCGCTATGAACTTGTAGATCTGCTATTTTTCAATAGCTAAATTATAACATAATGTATGTAACCACCAAATGGGGTTCCCGC
The DNA here is from genome assembly GCF_951216825.1 of Electrona antarctica. Taxonomy (NCBI): domain Eukaryota; kingdom Metazoa; phylum Chordata; class Actinopteri; order Myctophiformes; family Myctophidae; genus Electrona; species Electrona antarctica. Next base: position 59,485,370 of record NC_136806.1, read on the forward strand.
TCAAAATGGGTTAAGCTTGACTGTGCTAATTTGCAACTTTGAGATTCCACTCAAAACAGAGTAGTCTGCCTTGACGATGAGGCAAATTAATTTTCTCCGTCTGAAATGAAATGAAATGAAATGATTACTATATTTACCCAGGGTATCTGGGCTAAGCTCAAGAACTTGTTTCCAGCCAGGCCCTGCTCATAGAACATTTCATCGTAGTGGTTCAATGCCTTGTTCAAGGGCACTTCAGCGGTGGTAATTTTGTCGGACCGCTGATTCGAACTGGCGACCTTCCGGTATCAAGACCGGTCCGCAATCCGTTCGGCCACCGCTGTCTCACCTCTCGCCTTATCTGTCTGGTTCCTTCAATGTATTTTGTGGGCCAGCAATAATAATTGACGGCTGAAATTATGGATCCTATAGTGCTCATTGTCATTCATACAAAAGTGGCATAGTGGCCACTGTACCATAAGCCTATTGCCAACTGTGTTCACATGCGTGACCGACTGGCTGAAATTAGCCTCTCTTCGTGTCCCCGTGCTCCTGTGTCACAGAATATTACCGGCCAAGTGTGTACTCTAGAGAGTGAGTTAATGTGGCAGCCTTCCCATGCACTACTGTACTCCTATGCTAATCGAGAACTTGGCATTAGCCCCCACCCATTAAGAAAATACCACCCTGAGGTTTATCTGCCCTCGACAGCTTCCTGCCAAACACCCTTCCCTCTTCTCCGCTCGCCACACTACTGCATTATGTTTAATGCTGTCACGTTCTGCTTTATATTTCTTATTTAAGTATGAGGCGCAAGCGGCAGGATGCTTACGTACACTTAACAATGCTGGAGGGGTTTTTATTTGAAACGATAACATACAGGAAGCAGTCATCCATCCATCCATCCATCCATCCATCTTCAACCGCTTATCCGTAGTCTGGTTGCGGGGGCAACAGCTCCACCAGAGAGCTCCAGACTTCCCTCTCCAGAGCAACATTTTGTAACTTCCTCCTGGGGGAATCCCGAGACGTTCCAAGGCCAGTGAGTCGATGTAATCCCCTCCAACTGCGCCTTGGTCTGCCCCGGGGTCTCCCCCCCCCCCCCCCCAGTGGGACGTGCATCGAGGACCGCCCTAGGGAGACGCTCGAGAGGCATCCTAATCAGATGCCCGAACCACCTGGCTCCTTTCCAGGCAAAGAAGCACCGGTTCTGCTCCGAGTCTTTCACGCGTGACTGAAGTAACTTCTCACCCTATCTCTAAGGGAGATGCCAGCCACTCGTCAGAGAAAACTCATTTCGGCTGCTCGTATTCGCAACCTTATTCTTTCGTTCATGACCCACACTTCATGACCATATAGGTGAGAGTAGGAACGAAGATTGCTCGGTAGACGGAGAGCTTTGCCTTCTGGCTCAGCTCTCTTTTCGTGCGGTACAGTGACTGCAATAGAGGGTATGCGCATGCATAAAGTGAATGGCAGATCGAGTGGCAAATCGAGTGGCAAAGTGACTGACAAAGTGAATTTGAATTAATTGTATAGGACTTCTGTTTGGATGTATGGGGCTGTCAAGGCCAGAAAGTAGTGTTTTGCCACTCAGTAGGCATTCCCTCATAACTTCTGGGTATGATGATGATGTCACGCGCATACCCTCTATACCGCCCCTGACGCTCCGATTCTCCGGCTGATCTCCTATAGCTTCTCCGTCCTCCCCTCACTCGTGAACAAGACCCAGAGATTATGGATGCTCCGAACAGGTTTTTTGGGACCGATCCCGATCACCGATTGTTTATCTCATGATCGGCTGATACCGATACCGATCTTGTGCGTGAGGGGAAATTAGAATATTTCCAAAACTAGTATACCGTATGTTAAAAAATAAACCCACGTCAAAACTGTTCCTGCGTGTGGGGAGGAAGGGGAGAATGTTTAGGCCTGTCACAATGATGCAAAATGATATACTATTATATCTTATTGACTTTTATACAACTTAAATGGTATAAAAGATCGGTTCTCCAGATAAAAGGGTAAATTGCCGATCACCTATCGCATGGGGGTTCTCAACGTTTTAGGCTGGGGACCCCCGGAAAATGCTTTGGCCGTGTCTCGCCGATCACCGACCGGTGGCCGCTATATCGGAGCGTCTCCACCCGAGACTCCTTCACCTGGGGTAACGTCTCATTCCCTACTAAATCATGACAATTTTTTAACGATTTTTCATTTTAACGATTTTTCAAAAATAGCAGACCTACAAGTTCATAGCGCGCCACTCGGTGGCGCGCTATGAGCTTGTAGATCTGCTATTTTTCAATAGCTAAATTATAACATAATGTTATCTCTACCCGAGACTCCTTCACCTGGGGTAATGTCTCATTCCCTACTTGGGACTGCACGATCCATCGGTTTCCTGCTGAGAACCAATGGCCTCAGATTTGGAGACGCTGATCCTCATCCCAGCTGCCGTATACAGTTGGGTGCCACCGATATTGTCCCTTATCATTTGACCCATTTAGGCCTGACCTCAACATTTTAAAAAATCCTTCTAAATCCTCCAGTTTTCTGAAATAAATATTTTCACGATTTTTCAAAAATAGCAGACCTACAAGCTCGTAGCACGCCACTCGGTGGCGCGCTATGAGCTTGTAGATCTGCTATTTTTCAATAGCTAAATTATAACATGATGTTTAAAACACCAAAAGGGGTTCCCGCCCAAAATGGGTTAACTGTCCTTTTGCGCAGATCACGCAAACCTCAGCAAAAAGAAAGGGACAATATCGATGGCCTCCAACTGTACACTCGACTGCGAACCGGTCCAGTGAGAGCTGAAGGTTTTGGACCGATGGTGCCACCAGGACCACATCGTCTGCAAAAAGCAGTGATGCTGTCCCTTAGCTCACCGATCCTGTCCATGAAAATCACAAACAGTCACAAGCAGTCAGTATTATACAAAACCTTCTACAGGAGCTATAGAGCAGGGTTCTACAGGGTTCTACAGGGTTCTACAGGAGCTATAGAGCAGGGTTCGGGGGAGTTTTTCTGTCCGAACCTGTCCTGAGACCGACAGTGTATAGTACTCGAGCCCGGCTCGAATCTGACTATTAATTATACATATGTGTCCGACCCGAGCCTGATTGATTGATTGATTAATTGATTATATATATATATATATACAGTGTATGTGTGTATATAATATATATATATATATATATATATGCACACACACACACACACACACACACACACACACACACACACACACACACACACGCACACGCACACAAACTTGTTACAATGTTACAGCTTGCCTGATTACACCTGTGTGGGCTTGTAATTGACCATGAAAAGTAGATAGGCACACACAGTAACATATGCTATCAATGGCCTTAAATACCATTTGTCTTGAATTGATGCTCGTCAACGTATAGGCTATTAATGATATGATATGAGCTCAAACGGTTGACTGTTGGACTTCGACGCTCGCAAAGACAAATTCATTTTCGTTTGATGTCCAGCATGATAATATTAAGTAAAAGCCAGTTAATTAGAATGGACTATATATCCCATAGCCTTGGGTGACAATTGCTCTGCGATTAGCTAGTTTGTTTTTTAGGACCATTGGCCAATTCCCAATGGTATAACTAAGTCACTAAGTCAGAGACGTTCAGGTTTACAGTACATGGCTGGCCCTGCTATCACGGTCCGGACAAAAAGTAAAGATATTAGTGGTCCCGCCTTATTGTCTCCACCAGGCCGAAGGCATGGGGAGAGAGTATGTTTTGCACTCCGTCCGTGTGTGTGTCCTTCCGTCCGTCTGTTACCAGCTAATCTCCGGCACCGTTAACCCGGTCGATGCCAAACTTTGCACACACACTCCCTGGATGCCAACGATGAACCTCTGCCCCACATTTTCCACAACGGCCTGTTATAGCGCCACCATGAGGCAGCTTTTCAAATTTTTTACCTAAAACTGCACCGATCTGCGTGAAACGTTGCATGCACACTCCCTAGAGGCCAAGGACAAACCTTTGACCTGCATTTTCCGCATCTGCCTTTTATAGCGCCACCAGGAGGCCGACTTTTGTAAAACACAAATCGTTACACAGTATCTCTATGGTCATGTGCTCAAGTCGGATCTGTCCGATATTTCATATTCCATCCTAATTAGCTATAATTGGCTTTCACAGTTTGCAAGATTGCCCCGTTTTGAACAAAAGCCTCAAATCATGAACGTAGCATGCAATTTACGTGAAATCTTTCACACATTTTCTTACTGGGCAGAGGAACCCTTTTCACATTGGCCTGTTATAGCACCACCAACAGGTTGATTTTTGCAAAACACATTTTTGGAACAAAATGCCTCAAATCATCCAATTGCCATTAACATTGGCCTATTATAGTGCCACCAGGTACTCTGCATTTCCTCAACAAAATGAAGAAAATTGTTGCAAAAAACTAACAAACAAAAAAACATGTTTATATTACTCCTAAACATTTTGCCAAACATCTCACACAGTCCTATCCTCCTGGTGGAGACCTGTGCCCAGAAGGGCACTTTTTCTAGTTTAAAGTCTAAAATGCATATAAACATGAGGATATTTCGTTCCCTGCGGAGTTCTTCAAGACCACCGTAGCCGACCACCAGCAGTCCGTCTCTCTGGAGAGGGCCTCAAAAGGTCTCGATCCCCCCATCTGTCCCTCGCTCGGTTCCTCCAACCCACTTCTCTTACTCCACTGTGCCTCTCTCGTCCTCCCTGCTTTAACACCCCCTTCCTCCCCTCCTCCTCCTCCGCCCGCATTAACTTCTTCACCGTCCCTCGTTCCTCCCGCGTTGTTGAAGAGCCGGGCCGGGCGGGCGCCAGAGTCTCCCATGCATGTGTTGTACTCTGGAGGCTCTGCAGGGCTACTGGAGCGGGAGGAGTGGGCCTGACGATGATGAGCTAATGTGGCACCAGCCACCCCCCCCTGTCTCCCCCCCCTACCCCCCCCCCCCCCCCCCCCCCCCCCCCCCCCCCGTCTCCCTAGTCCTCTTTTCTAAAGCTCCCACTTTGCGTCGCACTCTGTGCCGTTTCTCTCTCGTCCCCTCTGTCTCTGTCTGGCTGTCTGGCTGTATATGGCTGTCTGTCGTGTCTGTCTCTTTGTCATCTCTGAGAACGATGGCTAGTGCAGATTATTTATTTTGTATGGTAAATTGTAGTGCTTGACATAATGGTGGCAGGCATCAGCAATGTTGCGTGCGTGCCTGCGTGCGTGCGTGCGTGCGTGCCTGCGGGCGTGCTACGTGCGTGCGTGTGTTTGCGTGTGTGTATAACTGCATGTCTGGCTGTGGCTGTTCATTCAGCATGCATGGATGGATGCCCACATGGTCTGTGGGTGTCAGCTTATATACAGTAGGTGGTTTATTGGGTTGCAGTGGGTAGAACGGGACTTTTATCTGCCCGATAAAGGCTGAGCTGTTTATGTACACTGCAGTTTTACATTTTGATTTGAGAAAACATTATTTATATCTAGCCTGCCCTATATCTATATATATATATATATATATATATATATATATATATATACACAGTATACATACATACACACACACACACACACACACACACACACACACACACACACACACACACACACACACACACACACACACACACACACACACACACACACATTACAGTATACATATATATATTACAGTACACACACACACACACACACACACACACACACACACACACACACACACACACACACACACACACACACACACACACACACACACGACCATGTGTGCCTCTGTGGGTGGGTTCGGTGGACATGTGCGGCGTTTCGCAAAGTCATCCCGTCCGGCGTGCGCACTGTGTGAAATTAAATCCACGTCGGCAGGCAGGCAAGGCATTCAGATAAGATTAACAGGACTTGACATTTTCTAGGTTGGAGACAGATGCTTGCTCCAGTTCCCTTGGACCCCCCCCCCCCCCCACCCCATCCCCCCCCCCATCCCCTTCTTTCTCTCTCACTCTTGCCCTCCATTCAAATTACATTTCATTTTCAGTAGTCTTGAAGGATAACTCCACCGACTGACTCAGCCAGCCTGGCTCCTCAGACCCTGTTCTCAGCTCATTCAATCTAAACTCCTAGATACTGTTATTACAGGGGAAGGCGTGATTAGAACAGCTAGCAAGTTAGATTATGGGGCTTATTTTATGTCACATCGCGGGCCAATTCATTTCTTTTAGCGTATACACACTTTCACCTCGGCAGAGGAGAATAGATCGGCCATAAAGGCTTTACAGTATATGTTATGGTTTATTAACATTCCGGGTGCAATCCATTTACTTGGGGAAACAACTCATTTCGTCTGGAGGCCCCCAAGGAGAGGGAAGCTCATTTACAATGATTACATCTGTGAGAATATGCATGTCGCTGAACAATTGGCTTCTTATATTTCCAGTCGTGGTGAAGCTGGAGGGTATTAACCCATTTTGACCTGAGATCAGATTCTCGTTCTTCGATTTTTCAAAAATAGCAGACCTACAAGCTCGTAGCGCGCCACTCGGTGGCGCGCTATGAGCTTGTAGATCTGCTATTTTTCAATAGCTAAAGCATAACATAATGCTAACACCAAAAGGGGTACCCGCCCAAAATGGGTTAACATCCTCATACGTGATGGATGGTTGACAGAATTGCACGCCACATCGTGAATTATCTGCTACATTATAACATTCTGCATTCGCCCTCGCCTAGAGTACGGGGGGAATTAATTGATTAAAATGATAAAGTTTATATAGACTGCACGCGCATAACGAAGCAACGATTTGCACAATAATTATTGAATGTAATATTATATTACAGTTATTTATGCCCAGTCTATCTATGCAACCATTTGCTCTAAATGTCCCTGAATGGCATTGAAAGAATTCTATACAATGCTGCTTGTAAGAGCCATAGTGGGGGTTAACGAGTCCTATCCAATGCACCTGTGTGATATTAGGAGGTTAACATGACCTGTAGAATGCAGCTCTGTGGGTTCTGAGTTAATTGTATTAATGAGTCTTAGCCAATGGGATGCTCCTTGCCATGTTGATTAGCAACTCATATTGTCTGGGGGGTTTGCTGGCAGTGTGAAGTGAAGCAGCTTTGGAGCAACACAGTTTTTGACCACACATACACACACAGAAAGGAAATACGTTTTTGTATTGTTTTTTGATCAAAGTAAAGAACCTTTTTTTGTACAATACTGTGAAGAACTCCTTTTGTGCGTCAAGCTTTTGCCCTAACCGTAGACTGCTACATTTAAGTGTGCAAACTTAAAGAAGAGGAAGTTTGCCACTACACTACTAAACGTTCATGCTCATTGTCACGGTGGATGTACTGTAGCTACATCTTTGGTTAAAGTTAACATTGGTGAACAGCGCTCGAATTACACGACATTGGACATCATTTATGTATAAAGCACAGTGGGAAGTCACAGGGCAATGTCACCAAGGGGCACAGGGAGGAAATGTGATTATCATTTATGCATAAAGTACCATTAGCATGGTGAGACACTGGCACAAAAAAAAGGCCTATAACATTTCTATTAACCCGTTTTGGCCTGACGTCGAAATTTAAAAAATGTCTTCTAAATCATGACAGTTTTCTGGAAAACCTTATGTTTCTGTATCAGTGGTGCTCAAGGACCCCAAAAATGATATGTAATATGCCTCCGCCCCCCATCTGAAAATATGTTGTTCCAGGGACCTCCCCAGAAGCTTAAGTTAAGTTAAAATGTTCACTCTGTAACAATATATTCAAAGATTTGAGGCACATTTTCACGATTTTTCGAAAATAGCAGACCTACAAGTTCATAGCGCGGCACTCGGTGCCGCGCTATGAGCTTGTAGATCTGCTATTTTTCAATAGCTAAAGTATAACATAATGCTTAAAACACCAAAAGGGGGTTCCCGCCCGAAATGGGTTAAAGCAACTGAAGCGAATATAGTTGGTTCATTCGTCTTCCGAAACAGTTGCTCTGAAACGAGCCACCTCGGGCAACCTCCATGGCTTATTTGCACATCTGTGGTGGTGGAGTTACCGTAGTATACAGTATAGGACGGTTATAACGCTGGTTGATATAGCTGAGCGGTCTTTATGGAAGCCCCTCCCTGTCATCATCATCACACTGTCTGTCTGAGGATGGATGACATGTAAGAAGAACGCCTGCCGTGATGCACGGTGTAAATTAATATGATGCACGCAAGTGCCATTATCATGTGGGCTGTGCAGAACAGAGTGGGTGGGGCGAGAGTAGGGGTGTGTGTGTGTGTGTGTGTGTGTGTGTGTGTGTGTGTGTGTGCGTGTGCGTGTGCGTGTGCGCGTGTGCACTTCTGAACAGTACTGTATGTGTGGCCACGCACAGTACACAGCTGTGAAATGAGCTGGGGTTAACGAGCCATTGATGCTTGTGGCACGTGTGCGCTTTTATATTGGTGTTGAAGGTTGTTTGAAATTGTGCAGGAATGGAATGTGTGTCAATGTGTTGGTATGCTTTGGTATAACGCATACACATCCGTGTGTGTGTGTGTGCGTGTGCGTGTGTTACTGTGTTCACGTTTTGAGTGCTCTGCATATCAACCACACTGTTAGAATTCCCTAGGCACGTTCACAAGGCTTAGCACCTTTAGTGCTAATCCTGAAACGGAGTAATTGCGAGGGGATATTTTCTTTGGTATCCACTAACCACCAAATTGTCCTTCATTAGGGAGACGTTAATCCCTATTTATGGTGGAAGAAGCAAAGAGTATAAGGGGAAATTCACACTATGGTCCCGGGTGCGCACTCGGGGGGGCGGGTCTCTGGACCGTTGAAGTGTATTCAGATACGGATCGTTCCAATGTGAATGCATGCGTACCTAAAGAAGGAAGTGGACTGTTTTTTTTTAGAACGTGACATGATCTCTAGTCGACGAGCCAAGCGTCAACACAAAAAAACACAGACGCTGCACGACGCGTAACACCAGCGCATTTCTCAACGCCGCCCGTCTCCTGTTGAATCTGCTATACGCGCAGCACCGCAGTACGCGCTGATCTTGGACTACACGTGGCTCTTGGGCTTTGCTTGGCATAGTTTCCAAAGTAAAACAAAATAATAATAATGCTAAAGTAGAATCCATAGCAAACTAATATCAACACGACACTGGAGCACAGAACTGACTGACACAGTGAATAGCAGGCAGGCTGACAGTGAAGTAGTATAACGGCAAAGAGCCAAAAGAGGCAATGCAATACAGTGTGTCTGGATTTATTGGAGACAATGTCACAGAGTTGATGGTCAGTGTCCGTGCGCACCAGCCATCAAGCACACCGCCATCTGAAGGATCAAAGTGTGTTATGCAAGTGTACCCGGGTGCGCTGTTGAATCTCGGGCAATGTGAATCATGGCCATCGGGGACCAGGCAACCGTATTCGGAAACGGTTCCAATGAAACGGATTCAGTCCCTCTCAGTGTGAATTGCCTATAAGACTGCTCTGGCAAAGGCTCCAATGCTCCATATATGGATATGTGATATATGATGTCCATGACATGGCCGAGGACCGCCCGCCCGCACGCGCGCATACCCATTAGCCAATTTTAATATTATCTCTGCTGTCGGGAGGGAAACCTCATAACTCCAAAATGTTCATTTTTCAGGAAATAAAGAAGACCTTATATATTTAAAACAAAGCAATACAGCCTCATCAAAGTTGGTGTTGTAACTTTATATATATTGTCAATGACTTCCATGAGACGGGGAGAGGTGGTGGAGTTAGTTGCTTTAGCAGACATTTTGAGGGTCCAATGGAGTTAAGAGGTTTTGTCCAAAGCACTTTTTACTACTTTCCACTTTCCATCAATATTTTCGAAACGACACACAGACGTAAAGGGTGTTCAATAGCACTGATTTATGCCAAAAATAAATAAATCAAAAACCTCAAAAATTGAGTTATGAGGTTTCCTCCCGACAGCAACGAATTGTGATATAGATCAGGGGTGCCCAAAAGGTAGATCGTGATCTACCAGTAGATCACAAAGGCTGTGCAGGTAGACCCTAAAGAATATTTAATTTAAATATATAAAAAAACTATTTCTGGAATCTGCCACTTGAGTTAACCCATTTTGACCTGAGATCAGATTCTAAAAATGTCTTCTACATCCTGACAGTTTTCTGAAAAAGCTATGTTTCTACAGTATGTCAGTCGTTCTTCGATTTTGTCAAAAATAGCAGACCTACAAGCTCGTAGCTTGTAGATCTGCTATTTTTCAATAGCTAAAGCACAACATAATGCTAACACCAAAAGGGGTTCCCGCCCCAAAATGGGTTTTAAAGGTGACTTGAGGGCCCTGGGTTTTAAAGGGCCCTGTAAGCTCAAACTCACAATGCAATATTTTGTATTTTGTCTGTAGCATTACAAATTCAATACAAACCCCCCCCCCCCCCCCCCTAACTATTAGATTTCTCCCCCTCTATGTCCCATTCCAAGTGCATTTGTCCTATATGGATATGTACATGTACATGTACATGTATATGTATATGTATATGTATATGTATATGTAATGCCTGCAGCACCGCTATTCTAAAGCCCCCTCAGGTACATATTTGAACTATTCTCAGCAACGGTGGGTAGAGAATAGATATATGCATGCATTAAAATCTGCACTGTAGCACTGTATAATTATATAAGCACTCATAAGTAGTTACTTATAAGGCCAAGCATTTTCAATTCAAAGGAGCTTTATTGGCACGAGAACATATACTTTTAAATCATAATATCTCATAATTGCCGGACATTCACAAACCTTTGTCTTTAGGCCAGGATCATAGTGTATTATAATTGTCATTGCTGTATCATATACCGTATATCTAAGACTACTATCTATACTATAATTTTAATAAAAGGATTTCTAATTTTGTTGCTGCTAGTCCCTGTTCCTTAACACTTAGCGCGCCATTGCCGACGATTAAAGTCAATTGAAGCCTAATTTTGATACTGACGCTTAACGCCATTGCCGACGGCCTTCGGCAATTGAGCTTTTATAGCGCGTTCGATTGCTCGAGCCAAAATGCTACTCACGTTAGCCAGTTAGCTAGCTGTGTTGTTAGCACAGCACTGGATCGCCCATCTTAGATCGTCGTCGCCATAAGAATCCATTCTATCCATTTCTTTCAATCGCCTGTATCTCCTATTCCTTGTCCCAGATGGCATTTTTGGTCAAAACAGCGTTTCTTTGACGGCACAGAGCTGACTATCTAGAGCTCTCCGGAGCTCCGGTCAGGATTCAGAATGTAAACAAGGCCCGCCCAGCCCGACTACTGTTTGTGGAGCGGAAATGTCGGCTTTTCAAAATAAGAGCTCAAATTTAAAAAATGCTGCCGTGAATTAGATCCTAATTTTTCAATAAATGCTAGCGGTCTAAGTGTTAACTAATTAACACTTTCGGGGCCTTAGATGAATCTATCCATCCTATCTAGGCTGCCAGGATTGATCTATTACCTTTGGAGCATATATAACGCCAAAGTATTTGCAGCTTAGATGGACGAAAATCCGGCGGAAAAATAGTCCCACGGTTTGTTGTGGAAGAGAAAAACATGCCGCCATTACGATGCGAAACGAACACAGCCTGCACAGTATGTTGTAGTCTCCAAACAAACCCCCCCCGTTCACTTGCATTGAACTCATTTTCCCAGAAGCCCTAGCAGCCCACAGCATGGCTTGATTTCCGGTTTCGTCATCATAACGCGACGGCCTCGTAACCAGGTCGGCGACGAATCCGCTCTTTCTTTTTAATTATAAAAAATACGGCGAATTAAACAAATAGCGGGTTTAGCATATTAGACTGGACACATGGATTAAATAGCGGGGGGGCGCGGGTTACGCAGTAGAACTGTTAAGCAGTTATCTACACAATTAACTTGGCTTTGATACACCTGGTGGGCAGCGGTGACCTAAGGGTTAGAGGAGCGCCCTTGTTGCCGAAAGGTTGCCGGTTCGATTCCCCGGACGGGCAGGACAAATCTGGGTGGGGAAGTGATTGTCATCACTCACCCAACACCACTGAAGTGCCCTTGAGCAAGGCACTGAACCCCCAACTGCTCCCCCTGGAGCTGCTTAGTGGCCAACAGTATAAGACTGTGGTTGTACTGGTCAGCTCCCAGGTTTTAGTGTGTGTGTGTGTGTGTGTGTGTGTGTGTGTGTGTGTGTGTGTGTGTGTGTGTGTGTGTGTGTGTGTGTGTGTGTGTGTGTGTGTGTGTGTGTGTGTGTGTGTGTGTGTGTGTGTGTGTGTGTGTGTGTGTGTGTGTGTGTGTGTTTCTGTGTGTGTGTGTGTGTTTCTGTGTGCAGGGCGTTGCTGAAAATGAGCACCTGTGCTCAGCTACTTCCCTGGGTAAATAAAGAATTAAAAAAAAAAAAAAAAATTGTAAGAGCTGCCCACCTTTAGTGACTCACAGATGGGTCGGTACTCTAGTCTATATACCAAGTCTGACTTAAGCATGTTAAGAAAGACACGGATCATTTGAAAAGATGACAGTCCAAAGGGTTTTTATGGACGGCCACATCATGCAGTCCCCAGTCCAGCTTACCTTTTCAAAGGAACGGAAGATATGGCACAGCATTGTCACACTGGAATTGCTATATTCTCCTATATCCTTTAACCCATTCTGGGCGGGAACCCCTTTTGGTGTTTTAAGCATTATTTAAAACTTTAACTATTGAAAAATAGCAGATCTACAAGCTCATAGCGCGCCACCGAGTGGCGCGCTACGAGCTTGTAGGTCTGCTATTTTTTTTTGGCTTTCGCCTTTATTTTATATTTTTTATGGAGGGACAGACCTTGCTGACAGGAAATGGGCTGACAGGCTGATAGGCTGATAGGCTGACAGGAAATGGGGAGAGAGATGGGGGGGAAGACATGCAGTAAAGGCCGTCGGGATCGGGAGTCGAACCCGCGGCACACTGTCAGACTGGATTACCAGCCAAGGTGCCTGGACCGCTGAGCCACGGCCCAGGCTGCTATTTTTTTTAAAGTCGTGGAAATGTGGTGCAAAACCTTGGAATATTCTGGATTTTAACTCAAATCTTTGCTTCTGGGGGTTGCCCCTGGAACAACATATTTTGAGATGGGGGTCGGCGGCCAATTTCATATACTTTTTGGAGTCCTTGACATGAAATATTGAGTGATATAGGCCTAGAAACATAGATATTAGAAGAATTATTTTTTTATTTTGACGTCAGGCCTAAATCGGTTAAAGAACTCTTGTTGGTTGTTGGTGGGATCTAAAAATAATCGCAGTGTTATACCGGATAGTGGATTTGCCAACGTTATTCTATAAGCAGTGCTAAATCCATCACTCTGCTTGGGAGTGATTCTGGGATTTGTATGCAAGCTCGCGCTGGAGTAGCGAGTGTGAGGCACCAGACCTTATACACATTATCAAAGGGTAAGAGACATGAATAATGGCACACCGAGCAGATGACAACTCACCTTGACTTGCTCTAATGCCTGTGATCGAGCGGCAGAGTTGCACGGCGGGACAGCCGTGAAAGATGTAAATGTATCAAGTGGAGTAATATTAGGTAAATAGCTCCGTGGATCACTTCGTACATTGTCAGCAGAAAGGGGGCTGCTGCTGGAATGTATTCGTTGCCATGATGGATGTGCGTGACACAGCCGAACGCCTCAGTATAAATATACATTGGCCCGGGCTTCATGTGAGCCTAGGCTGCATGAGGAACTGATGTCAGTCATGTGTGTGTGTGTGTGTGTGTGTTTCTGTCTTGCATTTGCACATGTTCATGTGCTTGTGTTTGTGTGTGTGGGCGTGCACGTACCGTACGCACGTACGTGCGCTTGCTTGCAGAAGGAGTTATGCGGCTCTGTGAAATTGAACAAACAAGTTAACCCATTTTGGGCGGGAAGCCGGGAACCCCTTTTGGTGTTAGCATTATGTTATGCTTTAGCTATTGAAAAATAGCAGATCTACAAGCTCATAGCGCGCCACCGAGTGGCGCGGTACAAGCTTGTAGGTCTGCTATTTTTGAAAAATCGAAGAACGGCTGACAGAGACATGGCTTTTTCAGAAAACTGTCAGGATGTAGAAGACATTTTTAGAATCTGATCTCAGGTCAAAACGGGTTAATATAATCCCCATGGCTATCTTTTACTTACCAGTGTGCTGATGTTGACAGGTGCGGGCTTATATGTGTGGCACTGGTCGTTATTTGTGTGACACGAGGCTCGGGCCCCCTCTGGGCTTCCATTGGGGGACCCACAACATTCACAAATAAAAAGCATTAATTCTTGGGAGTAAGTCACAGCCCTCCGGCGGTCGCCGGTCAATTCCCCTCCCCGTTCTGGGCGCGTGTCCACGGTGGCGAGCCAAAGAGCGCTGTCGTGACCCGCCAAGCAAACGGTGCCGGGCTACCCCATGATTGAGAGCGCTGTCGCAGCACCTGCGGTCACAGCCCCCTGACAGAGACTGCTCTGAGCCTGTGAATAATGCAAGCTGCAGGGCCTGAATGATGGGTGGTGTAATGATGCTAGTCAGAGATTGGTGTGACCAGTGACCCCAAGTGACGACACACGGCATGCCGGCCAATACCCTCGTGGGTGGGGGGGGGGGGGGGGGGGGGGATATAAGTAGCTTATGTTGATCAACAAATCTCTCTCACTGCTAGAGCAGAAAAAACAAGCCTACATTTGCTTTTCATAAGCAGACATGGCTGCTTATTAAAAGCAAATTTAGGCTTGTTTTTTCTGTAAAGTTGCTTGCAAATATTGGTACGTTGCGTGTTGCAGTTTTGGGGCTTGTTTCTAAAGTGTAGTTGCTTGTTTGGGCTTGTTTCCTACCCATTTTGAGGCGGGAACCCCTTTTGGTGTTAGCATTATGTTATGCTTTAGCTATTGAAAAATAGCAGATCTACAAGCTCATAGCACGCCACCGAGTGGCGCGCTACGAGCTTGTAGGTCTGCTATTTTTGAAAAATCGAAGAACGACTGACATAGAAACATAGCTTTTTCAGAAAACTGTCAGGATTTAGAAGACATTCGACATTCTGCTATATGCCCACACGCCCATTTATAGGAACACGTTGTTCATGTTGTTACAGTATGTGTGATGTATGTATCCCTCAGAACAGCATTGTGAAGCCCTGTAGGCTATTATTGTCTACGCAGTAAAATCCTCCCAGGTTAAAGTCCCTTTGCCTGTGTCCTATAGTTTAACCTGAGTTTAGCCTGACCTCGAAATTAAAAAAAAAATCTTCTAAATCCTCCAGTTTTCTGAAATAAATATTTTCACGATCTTTCAAAAAATAGCAGACCTACAAGCTCGTAGCGCGCCACTCGGTGGCGCGCTACGAGTTTGTAGATCTGCTATTTTTCAATAGCTAAAGCATAGCATAATGCTAACACCAAAAGGGGTTCCCGCCCAAAATGGGTTAAATCCATAGAAAAATCCATCTGTGTCCAACTCGCCGAAATGTCCCCAAAGGAGCTTTAGACTAGAGTACTCTGTCTTTGGCTCACATTTAGTATTCCGCCTAGAATTCAAAATGACTCATTTTACCCACTGGCCGCAGTTCCGTTCAATACAGTTGTTACTCACGCAGTCACGCACCACCCGTTTCATACATCAGACCTGAGGCCGATTCTACAAATGCCTTCTTCTAAATCAGTAGTTCTCAAAGGACGGACCCCCAAACTTTGAACAGTTTCTGTGTGGTTAGCAGTGTTGTGTTTTTGGGGCAAAAGTAGCCCCATATGTGCCCTCTCCCTACGCTCATTCTGTAGCTCCGAGATGAGGTCACACACAGGGCCCCTCCCACCCCGTTCAGAAACGGCGCATGTTTCCACAAGGAACGATTCTTACCCTTTTCTAAACAATGAATCGAAAACGTGAAGCGGTAGAAAGGGTTTACACTAATTCAAACTTAGCAACGTCCAAGAAAATCCAAGTTTAAACGGTCACGAGCGTTACAGCGGTTGGTTTAGTCAGCCGCTTCCATGTTTATCAAGGGATTCGTGCGTGTGCACGGGCATGTTGAGTGAACTGAAGTCAGTTGGAATTTTTTTACCAGGGGAGGCGCCGGGGAGGCGCTAAAGCTTTTCAACTTCCTTGAAAAACATGCTAAACAACCGCTAGACGCTCGTGTAAGAATCGTTCCTTGTGGAAACATGCACCGTTTCTGAACGGGGTTGGAGGGGCCCTGTGTGAGACCTCATCTCGGAGCTACAGAATGAGCGTAGGGAGAGGGCACATATGGGGCTAGGGCAAAAGTAGACAAATTGTTTAGAAATGTAGTGAGCAATGAAGTAGTGGTGTGAGCAGAGAATTTGGTGTAAATGTAAGTAGGTTAGTTGGCGTCGGCGATGGAAAGGACATAGCATTTGTCGTCACGTATGGTTTATTGGCATGTAAATTGTAAATGGTGTGTTTTTCTTACCGTTAGTGTTTGAGAGTGGAGGATTTAAGTGCAACACTCTGAGAGAGGGTTGTACATGTAAGTAGCCTATACATTGAAGGTGTGTTGGAAGTAGCTTAGGTCAGAGTACTGAGCAATATTTGTACATTTGTCTGTTATTTCTGGATAACGACCGCTCCGCTCTATAACAGACCGATGCCTAATCAAACCCTCGGAGCACCAGCTGCGCCCCGTTGATTTACTGCTGTTTCCAATCCAACATGACAGCCATGTGAACGCACACACAATGTCATTTGCAGCTAAACGTCGCTCTCAAAAATGTTTTTGAAAACATTTGAGCGAGAAATAGACGAAGCATTACCCGAAAATGGATTCTATTTGATCAACTCAACTTCCTTGTTTTCCGACAGTGCTCCAGCCCTGCGGCTGGCCAGACGCAGCCAGCATATACTTTTTTTGGGGAGGCATACTATGGTCCGACGGAGCATTGGTTCGACATGCGTCCGCACCTCGGACTGGCGCCTGCTCCCGTGCTTGCGGTTATGGTTAGGTTAGGGTTTGAGGTGGGTTTGTCGTGTTTCGGACCAATGACTCGTCGGACCAAACACATGGACTCCTTTTTTTGTTGTGTTTTGGGTCAATTTATTAATTTATGTTAGGTATACACCCTGTAATAAGCGGGATAATATCTGGCTAGGTGGTCATTGTCGGGAGATAATTCACCGACAGGGAGTTTAACCACCGAGGGGAATTCACCTTCAAACTCCCTGTCGGTGAATTATCTCTCGACAATGACCACCTAGCCACCTATTATCCCTTACTTAAAGGACCACTTCACCCCTTTTCAACTTCTCTTCCTATAATTGGTCCTAACTAATGTTCATGATAAAATACCACCATTTTTTCCTACTCAGTCTGTGTCTCATAGGAAGGCTGTGGGCAGTTCAGAAACCCACCAGTGACATCATCGATGGTGAATCCAAGCTAATAGAAACGGCAGGCTTTCTTTTCCTGAAAAGTTGCAATGCAAAAGTTGAAGCCATCGTTCTCACGATAATACAAATCTAAATATATTTTAAAACAAATCTTGTTTAAAAAAAAATCTGCCTAATGATGATGTCACTGGTGGACGGGTGTCCGAACTGCCCAAAGCCCTCCTATGAGACACAGACTGAGTAGGAAAAAATGGTGGTGTTTTATCATGAACATTAGTGAGGACCAATTATATGAAGAGATGTTGAAAAGTGGTGAAGTGGTCCTTTAACAGTTTGACTGCGGTGATTAAACAATCGTGTTCCAGATGATCTCCCTGCCTAGTTTTCACTAACCGTTGAAGAGCCACTGCGCCGACTTTATCGTTGCTTGTCATGAGAAAATCCGCTTTAAAATGGTGTAATCAATTGTCGTAGTGTTGAAAAGTGGCGATCACAACAACAGAGCGGAGAAGGAACGCGCGCTACACGCTACGCGCTACATGTGCTACGCGCTACGCGCTACTGCCACCATTGCAATGCATTGGGCCTCAATTTCCCAGAACCCTTTGCATTCCAGTGTGATGGATGTTTTTGCGATGACCTCATCAAAACGCATCACCTATCCCACCCTGTCCGATGTCTTAAAAATTATTAAAAACGCAAATTAAACAATGAGAACTGTTGTAGATTAAATAATCTTCCAAAGATGAAGGAATGACAAAGTTCTTCAGGGTGAAGTATTGAGAATTTATTAAGAAGATTCAGCAGAGTAACAACATACAGAGAGTCTGTTCCCCCAGCCCCTCCGGGCGCAAGCCTCCTCAACCCCATTCTCAGACAGTCCTTATATAGTCTTGTAATGTCCATATACGGATCTGCGCTAAACATAAGGGCGACACACAAATACGTATACCTTTGCTGACAGCGTGGAGGAGTCAAGTCAGCTGTTAGATTGACAGCTGCATGAATTAGACTGAGCACATTGGTGAGCAAAGAGACTTAATGGAAGGAAGATAAATACGCAATAATGCATACATTTGGCACTGTAGTTGGCATTCTAAAATTCCCATTACAGAACATAACTTGTGTAACTCGTTATTGGGAGGGAAGCTATTCTACAGTCAATTAACTTGTGTACATAAGTCGTGTTAGGGAGGGAAAGTGTTAATGGGTTGAGTCAAGGGTAATTCACAGAATAATAATCATCCCTACATGTTTGATCGTCTAGAATTTGACTAATCCAACAACAGTCAATCGACCTCAGGTCTTTCATTTTAATGAAGAGGAGGATCAGTGTAAATACAGTGCTTGCTGGTGTGGTGTTAATAAGAGTGCCACGTCGGCACAGGATGCTGGCATTCTCTGTGGCATCTACAGTAATTGTGGAACATTCACCTTGAGTTCACATAATTTGTGTGGACTACTTATAATTTAGCTATTGAAAAATAGCAGATCTACAAGCTCATAGCGCGCCACCGAGTGGCGCGCTACGAGCTTGTAGGTCTGCTATTTTTGAAAAATTGTGAAAATAAAATTTAAAAAATAATCTTTTTTTTTTTTTTTTTTTTAATAATTTGGGGACCCCCTAAAATAATTTGGCGACCCCCCGAGGGGTCGCAACCCACGGGTTGAGAACCCCTGGACTACTACATGGTTATTATTATTATTATTTTCTATATTTTCTCTGCTCTCATGGCCTCATTTCTTCCTGCGTTAAAGAAACTCAAAATAGCAGAAGAGGCCGTCTCCAAGTGAGTTGGTTATAGAAAATGGTGATTGGTTTTGTCAGGATCTGCCTTCTGTGTGTTGTCTATGGTGTTCTTGATTCTTATTTTGAAGTGATGCTTTTGTGTTTCCTGTCCTCCTTTGTAGTAGTTTCCTGCCTTGTCTCACCTATGTCAGGAGGTGGTTTCCAAGTAAGACCCAAATGCGAGGAAGTCAGAATCTTGAAGTGGAAGTTTAATTAGACAGAGGTTTGCAGGAGAGCAACACTAACAAACGAACAGACTATGAAACTCAGGTTTACAAGACAATAATCCAACAGAGAACACAACCAAACACAGGGCTTAAATAGGCACACGATTAACAGGACACAGGTGAAACAAAGAACCAAAAATCAGGGAAGGTGAGACAAGGCAGGAAACTACTACAAGAGGAGGACAGGAAACACAAAAGCATCACTTCAAAATAAGAATCAAGAACACCATAGACCAGGGGTTCTCAACGTTTTTGGCCGGGGACCCCCGGAAATGCTTTGGCAACGTCTCGGGACCCCCGCCCCGCCCCCTCCCGACCCCCAATATAAATTGACTGCTACAATAACCTTAACCCATTTTGGGCGGGAACCCCTTTTGGTGTTTTAAGCATTATGTTATAATTTAGCTATTGAAAAATAGCAGATCTACAAGCTCATAGCGCGCCACCGAGTGGCGCGCTACGAGCTTGTAGGTCTGCTATTTTTTAAAAATCGTGAAAATATTTTTATTTTTTTATTTTTATTTTAAATAATTTGGGGACCCCCTAAAATAATTTGGCGACCCCCCCCGAGGGGTCGCGACCCACGGGTTGAGAACCCCTGCCATAGACAACACACAGAAGGCAGATCCTGACAGGTTTAGACTAGAGAAACACTTCTTGGCCTCATCCAGTGGGGCTATGGCCTGGTTGATTACAGTGGAGCTCTTTTTGCTCCGTTTCTGTGTTTCTTACAATGTGTGAATTGTGTAAAAATGGCCTCATGCCTTCTTTGCACATCAGTCTCGTACGTGTGCGCGTGCACGCACATAATACAGTAGGCAAACAGTAATGCTGGTATTGGTGTAGTTAGTGTACTATATAGCCTGATGGAATTAATGAAATTATATATGAGATACAGTATGAAGCAAAGTCTGCTTTTCCTTCACGCCAGTTCCATGTGTCACTCAGTTCTTCCCTATAGGGTTCTTAGACTGGTTGAGAGAAAGGGAATGAGATTGAGGGAACATGGGAGAGAGAGAGAGAGAGGCAACTCAAACTAGAAAGAGATTGCGTCGTGTTCCGGAGGCGGCCGACTGGTTACCAAACGCAGTATGCTCTGTGGCACCGCTATGATCTTCAAAGCCAGACAGGCCCCCTGTTCTCTCCCTCTCTCCTTTGCTCTCTTGTTCCCTCTCTCCAGAGAACGGTATATAGCAGGCTGGCTGCCTTCAGGCGGGAAGACATTGCTGTTTTCAAAGTTTCTCATGGCCTCTTCTCCCGTCACACGCTCTCTATCTCTCTGGCCCTGCGTCCCCCCCCCTCCCTCCCCCCTAGTACCGATATCGAAATTACTTTGGTTTGTCGTTCACGTTTGGAAACAAATAATTCAGGCAGGCATTCATTTCTTCAAAGGTGGAATAGGTGTGTGTGTGTGTGTGTGTGTTTGGTGACGCATTCCAAAAAGAGGCTAGGAGTGGTTAAGCCATTTTGGGGCGGGAAACCCCCTTTTGGTGTTTTAAACATTGTTATAATTTAGCTATTGAAAAATAGCAGATCTACAAGCTCATAGCGCGCCACCGAGTGGCACGCTATGAGCTTGTAGGTCTGCTATTTTTGAAAAAATCGTGAAAATGTGCCTCACATCTTTTGAATATATATTCTTTCAGAGTTTCAGTTTTAAACTCAAATCTTTGCTTCTGGGCCTGGGAACAACATCTTTTTCAGTTGGTGGTCGGCGGCATATTACATATAATGTTTGGGTGTCCTTGACATGAAATATCGAGAACCACTGATATAGAAACATGAGGTTTTTCAGGAAAAAAAAATACATTTTAAAAAAGACATTTTTTAAAATTTCGACGTCAGGCCTAAAATGGGTTAATTAAAAAATGTCAACAGCTGCAGTCAGTCACGATACTTCACTCGCCCTGAGTCGCCTCACCACTTCTTCCACTAGCCCCATGCTCCTTTCTCCCACGGAATGAATGAGGGAAAAGCATTACTGTCCGCCGGCTCTCAATCTCTCCCCTGCCATGCCTGCATGCTGACACACAAGCAGAACGGGCCATTGTTCTGTTCTCTCTGGAGCAAGGTCCTCTTATCTCTGCTTTTCTTTGTCAGTAGTAGTAGAGGAACAAAGTGGTTTCGTGGAGGTTGTTTGTGTATTTCGGTTCCTCACAAATTCCTCCCCACAGCGTCGTCATCTGCTGTTCTTAAGCCATTTTGACCTTTGAAAAATGTCTTCTACATCCTGACAGTTTTCTGAAAAAGCTATGTTTCTATCTCAGTCGTTCTTCGATTTTTCTAAAATAGCAGACCTACAAGCTCATAGCGCGCCACTCGGTGGCGCGCTATGAGCTTGTAGATCTGCTATTTTTCAATAGCTAAAGTATAACATAAATGCTTCAAACACCAAAAGGGGTTCCCGCCAAAAATGGGTTAACTATCGCTTCGAGCCAAAACAGTTTCCTTTTTCTTTTTCTTCGCGAGAACGATGTAGCGCTTCTCTGCAGGGCGTCGTTCCATTTTTTACTTTTAATCAAGATGAACTATTGTTCTCAGCCCCGAATGCAAAATGTTAATTACATGCATGTGGCGATATCTTAATTCAGTGCCATGACAGAGTGATGGTATTGTTTACCCAGCAAAAAGAGCTGCCCACGGAGGTCTATCACGATGCTTTATGAGTCTGCTTAACGGACGTGATTAAGGACCTGCTCTCTGGGTGGTGGGTTCAATTTCAACGGATGAATATAATGCAGCATGCTTCAGGTCTCGCCTCCATTAGTCATGGGTATCTATACGGCAATGTTTGTGAGAAATGCTCGTCTCTGTGAACATGCACACGGCTCAAATACATGTTGAAAAGGTACGTCAAGAATCATTTTTGCATTTGTTGAAAAGTATAGGCAAGATTTTGAAAAGGGGCAAGAATGAAAAGAAGGTGTTTTGTCTCACGTTCCGAGGTCCTCTGGACAAGACCTAAACCGACAGAAACACAGGGTTGCTGCGGGTAGCCTGGTTGCTAAATGAAAGATATGCACAGGAGGGCAGCGCCTGGTGACTTTGACTCATTTATCAAAGTCACCAACCTCTTCTCACTGTCTCTGTTATTCTCTCTCTCTCTCTCTCTCTCTCTCTCTCTCTCTCTCTCTCTCTCTCTCTCTCTCTCTCTCTCTCTCTCTCTCTCAGACATTCACTTCTCTCATCAACAGTCTGGTCTGTGGGCATGGTAACCTGAATCTGGACACTATGACCATGTCCTTAACTACTTAAAGGACCACTTCACCACTTTTCAACCTATCTTCATATAATAGGTCCTCACTAATAATCATGATACAATGGCATGATTTTTTTCTACTCAGTCTGTGTCTCATAGGAGGGCTGTGGGCAGTTCAGAAACCGTCTTCCAGTGACATCATCATTAGGCAGATTTTTTTTTAAACAAGATTTTTTTACAAAAATGTTTAGATTTTCATTATCGTGAGAACGATGGCTTCCATTTTCGCATTGCAACTTTTCAGGACTAGAAAGCCTGCAGTTTCTATTAGCTTGTATTCCCCATCGATGATGTCACTGGAAGACGGTTTCTGAACTGCCCACAGCCCTCCTATGAGACACAGACCGAGTAGAAAAACATTGCGCCGTTTTTTCATGATTATTAGTGAGGACCTATTATATGAAGATAGGTTGAAAAGTGGTGAAGTGGTCCTTTAAAGGGGTATGAAACCCTAGGCTGGGCAAAAACATGGCAGGCTTAAGTACACCATGACTAGTTAACCGATTCCCTCCCGTTACCATAGGCAGACCTGTAATGTGAGGCCAGCAGTGTTGTACCCGAACGCGTTCAAAGAGCGATAGTTCACGAACGCGTTCTCATTTGGGCTGAACGTGAACGGAACGTACTGTATTTCTGCCTGATGAACGTCATTGTGAACGCGTTCACTTTCTCTCGTTAAACTTCGTTCAAGAGTGGGGGGGGGGGAGCGGGGGTTACAGACGTTTTTGTATCCTGCCACGACGTTATGCTGCTTTCACACGGGCAGATGCAAAGCTACACTAGTACACCTAGTCACAGAACAGTGTCGTCGTTAAGCAGCAGGAGGATCCCACTGGCAGCACCTGTCCGTTTATCATTAGCACAACCACGAACGTCCAACACATATACAATGAATTAATCACCTAATGCTGCCTGCAGGTTCCATGTCTAAGTGACAGTTTTCATATTGTAAATATGGTCGCTAACGTGGGACTAGTACTTTGACAGCTCATCCATCGTAGCTTGTTTACAAGTGTGGAATCTGGAAATCATAATTCTATCCATAATGTGTGCTACTGTGCTCATAGTATATGGGTGATCCTGTTTATTCAGTAGGTATAGTTCTCCAAAGTATGTGACTGTCTTTCCCACACACCCGATCCCATGTGGTGAGGGCTTTGCCATTTGCTATGCCTTCCTGTGCTATTTGTATGACAAAAGGGAGTTTGTTGACACGAAGGAACAGAGTGGTTGATCAAAGGGTCTCTACCTATCTAGGGAAGTGGCCAGTGGCCAGCTGTCTGGAGCTATGTGTATTGTGTAAAACTGTACTTAAACCGTTAGATTTCTATGTCAGTCAGTAAGTCAGTCTGGGACGGCGTAAGGCCGCCGGAGGAGCCTGTATGCTTTGCTGTGTACTCCAAAATAAAACATCTCTGAGGAACATCTAATCTGCTGTCTGCCGTGTCTCACAATTATCTCCGCTCTCCCGTTTTGGTTAAGTAATTCGTGGTGTTTCGTGTCCATAATACACGACATGTGGTGCCGACCCGGTCGTGTTGATGCATTTTTGCGTCAGGCGAAGGGAACGACATGTGGTGCTTCGAAACCGGTGTCTTTGGTGCGTTCCAGCGCCAGGCAGGAAGGATCAGCGGCTTTTTTATTCAGTCTAATCAGCGAGTTTTTGTGGGAGACGGCAACGACGTGTTCCAGCGGACCGAGGGGGAGGATGGCAACGGACCACCGCGATGAGGAGTGTTTGCACAACGGCGGCCTGCGTCTCTTTCCGGCCGGCGGGCAAGGGGAGCGGTCGACGGGGAGCGGACAGCCACACGGCGGCCTTCGATCATCAACTCTACGCAGGGGACGGCGAGCAGAGGAGCACGGCACGGGGACACCAGCGGAGGTCCACGACGGGGAGAGGCGACCACTCGACGCTTGGCGCGGCGGTTTCCACTTTCGGGAATTCGTTTCGAGGTGGACAAGTGGACAGTGTCAAACAGCGGCCGTGTAGTATGCAGTGTACTGATCACACATTGCACGCACGACACGGGCCGAAGGAGGACACATCTCCGTGGCGGTGGCTTGGCTTTCCATGGCCGACTGACAACACAAGCTGAGGGCCTTCACGGACCTGAGCAGGGGTCTGTGATGAAGATGTTGCCTTTTCTTTCTCGTTTTCCCATCTCTGTTGTTTCAGAGCTGGGAGGGGGGAGGTGATGATGGAGTGCGTTTGCTTCGAGAACTTTCAGCGAAAACAGCGGTGAACATTTTCTCAACTTGGTCCGTGGCTGAAGCGAACTTTGAGGTAACGGAATGCAGAATACAGAAGAATTTCCTTTGTTCATATGAGGGAGACGGACATTCCTTCTTTCTGATTACAATTGTGCGTCACGTTCGTTTGTACTAATCATTTATGTTTAAATTACAGGGCAATTGGCAGTCGTTTGGTGCCGACAGTGTTTAAAGTCAGGATAGTGATTCAATTACAGGGTAATTAATTGGTAGTCGTGTAGTGCCAACAGTGAAAAGAGGGTTTAATTTGACTCTTTTGTGGTTTTCTAGGGCTTAAAATGTGATTTAAATTACGGGATGGGAGTTATTAGTGAGGGGTTAAATTTCTGTTGGCTTCTGGTGTAACGTGTTCTTCCTTACTTTTTCTTATTTTTTCATGTGAATCTCCAAAAAGAGGGGTTTATGTGATTTGGTGTGTTATTGGTCCTGTGAATCTCCAAGAGAGG
Organism: Electrona antarctica; assembly: GCF_951216825.1. Classification (NCBI taxonomy): domain Eukaryota; kingdom Metazoa; phylum Chordata; class Actinopteri; order Myctophiformes; family Myctophidae; genus Electrona; species Electrona antarctica. Next base: position 59,510,712 of record NC_136806.1, read on the forward strand.
TTTATGTGATTTGGTGTGTTATGGTCAGGATAAGTCTAAGACTTATTTTGATTTCGGTCCTGTGAATCTCCAAGAGAGAGGTTTATGTGATCTGGTGCTTATAAACATGTTATCCTAGATTTGAGTAACAACAGGGAAATTATCCTCCTAATGTTCTGTAACATTTTTAGCCATAAGAGTTTTAAATAACGCAAAGAGAATTCTCCACTGATACGAAATTCTATTTGAACTTACTGTAATGGAAACCATTTATGAATTCTCCACTGATACGAAATTGTATTTGTACTTACTGTAAATTAAATCATTTATGTCGAGTTGTGTAATCTTGAATGTCTGTGTTTGAAAACCATTTGGGAAGTTCTGTACTGTAATGCTGTTATTCTGATGTCTTGAATGTATTGTTAAGCTGAGGGTCAAGGGGGGTGGTAACTGGTAAGAATTATGGTTCCATATTTTTATATGACATATATGTCATAAGGGGGGTTATGTGGAATCTGGAAATCATAATTCTATCCATAATGTGTGCTACTGTGCTCATAGTATATGGGTGATCCTGTTTATTCAGTAGGTATAGTTCTCCAAAGTATGTGACTGTCTTTCCCACACACCCGATCCCATGTGGTGAGGGCTTTGCCATTTGCTATGCCTTCCTGTGCTATTTGTATGACAAAAGGGAGTTTGTTGACACGAAGGAACAGAGTGGTTGATCAAAGGGTCTCTACCTATCTAGGGAAGTGGCCAGTGGCCAGCTGTCTGGAGCTATGTGTATTGTGTAAAACTGTACTTAAACCGTTAGATTTCTATGTCAGTCAGTAAGTCAGTCTGGGACGGCGTAAGGCCGCCGGAGGAGCCTGTATGCTTTGCTGTGTACTCCAAAATAAAACATCTCTGAGGAACATCTAATCTGCTGTCTGCCGTGTCTCACAATTATCTCCGCTCTCCCGTTTTGGTTAAGTAATTCGTGGTGTTTCGTGTCCATAATACACGACACAAGTGATACGGACTTCCTGTGCAGAAACTGCCTCATCAAAATAAGAGCCACTTGGTATTGATTAGTCAACACTAGTTTTATTTCTAAGTCTACTTACAGGACGTTAACATCTCATTTGAGTGCCTGTCAGCATTCTCTAAATCCCTGTCTCAGCTGGTGCGCAAATGGCTATAGCCTAGGCTGTGGCAATACAAAAAAAAGAACGAAAAATAACTAAAATCGTTCATTTTTTGGAACCATGAACTTTAGTTAAAAATGTTGAATTATGAACTATGAACTGAACTAGTTCCTTTTTAAATTTCTGAACTGTGAACTGAACTAGTTCATAAAATAAATGAACTTTCCCAACACTGGAGGCCAGTGCCAGTGAAATGTGTGACATAAACAGAGAAGAAGAGCTCCCATCCGGCCGACCCGGAAGTGAATACCATCCATTGTCGCGCCAGCAGGATCTACCATATGGGCACTTTGGGCACGTGCCCAGGGGCACCTAAAAAAAAATAGCTCCACAGAAAAGTTCCCTGCTAATCCGAATGAAATAAATGGTGTCTAAAAAGATGAGTGTTTTATTGTTTGTGAGAAGGCAGCTGAAAAGTGCAATTGTATGTAAAGCAGCAACAATCCGCTAGATTGGCTGTCACTCTGGGGGGGGGTAGGCGAAATAGGCCAATATAACGGCATAAAACAACCCCAAAACAGCCCAAAACAGAAAAAAAGAAAAAAGATTTACATGTGCATGTGAAGGGGGCCCTTGGAGCTTCAGTGCCCAGGGGCCCTCAGAGGTGTTAATCCAGCCCTGCGCTCGTGGCTGTGAACTGCCGATCCGACGAAGAGTATCTCCTCTGACCCCTTACATGTTTTAAATGATGAATATCAACTGTTGCCCTCCATGAGGCGGTTTAGAGTCCCTAAATGTAGGAAAAACAGGCTAAAGAGCTTTTGTACACCAGTCTGTTCTGCTTTTAAACCAAAATCGGTAAACCAAGAGGATATGTTCTATTGTTCTTATTTCTGTCTGCTTATGTGATGTGTGTCCTGTAATGTATCTTGTGTAATGTATTGTGTCTGTCTTGTCTGTATCTTGAGCGGTGACGTCATGGACGCAAAACAAACTTCAGTGCAAGCTGACAATAAAGTTGTATCGTATCATTGTGCTTTAGCGTGACCTTGAATTAATGTTTTATCAAGCTCCCTAACTTTATCCCATTCTGAGCACTTTAAAAAATGTAAAATGGGTGTGTTAGTATTATGTGTGCCAATGTGCTTTGACAATACGGTTGACTACTATAGATTGGGATCAATTTGAGCAGTTTTGTAGTCTGGCTTAGTGAGAATGAGTGGATAAGAATGTAACGTGTGCTCCAAAATATAATTCCTGTTGCAGTCCAGGGGCATCATAGTGTTAGTGGCCTACCCATAAACCTCAAATACATCTTGGTATATTTTATTTAGTATTTTTTGTTTGTTTGTTTTATTCTAACTCGTTGCAACTGGTGACAATAGCCTACTTCATTCCACATTCATGTGGGGAAACAAATAACATGTGCGCCATTAATTCCCAAACTATTATCATTATTATTATGTCCCACTGTGTATGTGCCTGTGTCTGAAGACTGCAAACTGACTGTGAAAAGTGTACTTGGCAATCAATTCGGCCCACTGGCAGAGCCTGATTGGTTGAGCCTCAATTGGCTGAGGCAGAGGCTGGAAATTGCACAGGTGAAAGGAGTTGGCCTCATTAGGCCCACTGGCAGATCCTGACCAGAGCCTTTTTGTGGTGGTTCTGGAGAACTGTGGGTCCGACTGACTCTATACCGGGCACTGCACTCCCTGCCGGGGTGTGGATCGCGTGTGTCGAATGTGAAGTCGGTGGGGCAAACGGTTCTCGAGTTACGTGCATTACACACATGCACGCAGACAGAGACGTGGCACATTTATAGTAGGATTACCAGTAAGACACCCTGAGGGCGTGCACCAAGGGGCCAGTGAGGCGCTCCAACGTTGAAGCACTGGGCCCTAGTGGTAAGAGGAGGGACTACAGGCGGACCCGTGGATTCATGACGAGGAAACCCCGTGCAGCTGGGCTTTAACATTGAGCGCTCGGTTGCACTTCAAGTAGCACTGCAAGTAGACGTTCTGAGACGGTCCTTCCGGGTGCTTCAAAACGCCACTGAGCAACTTCCACTCACATGAATAGCGGGTGGGAGCTTCGCGCCAGTTCAGTCTCTATCCTTCTTTATACTCTATGGCGTGCACGCATATGCCTGGGTGACGGCAGACTGCTTTGGCATGGGGGGGGGGTCAGATCAACATAATGGAATTAATTCTGTACTGGCCATATATGGAGCGTGTCTTGAGGGTACAGGGTTTGATGTGGTCCGCTCAACATTTGGAATGTCAGAACAGGTCAGCAGCACCATATATGGAGATCTAAGGGTGGCAGCGTCTTGAGTGTACAGGGTTTGATGAGGGCCCAGGTAGGGCCGGGCCTTAATTTTCGGGCCTGTTGAGAACTCAACAGTTTTCGCCGGCTGCGCTAAAAACTTTGGGGCGGGCCCGTCTAGAGTTTGAATGGACAGGTATCAGGCAAAAGGGAGACATCGAAGAGGAAGGATGGGTGGGGTAGGATCAACATATGGAATGTCAGAACAGGTCAGCTCCATACATGGAGATATAAGGGTTTGAGGTCAGATGTAGAGTTGCTGGCCGGCTCCATATATGCAGATCTAGGTGATGATCTGGTCTTCTCCATGTATGGCTATCCAGGGTTTGATGAGGTCAGTGTCGTGATCTTCATATATGGAGGCGGCCATATATGGAGCATGTCACGAGGTGTGACAGACTGGCGGCCATATACAGTGTGGGGGTGTGACATGTCACGAAGCCATATATACGGGACATATATGGTGGCGTGACGGACTGACAGGCTTTTCAGGTTTACATGGAGCTACAGTTGGAGGCCATCGATATTGTCCTTTTCTTTTTGCTGAGGTTTGCGTGATCTGCGCAAAAGGACAGTTAACCCATTTTGGGCGGGAACCCCTTTTGGTGTTTTAAACATTATGTTATAATTTAGCTATTGAAAAATAGCAGATCTACAAGCTCATAGCGCGCCACCGAGTGGCGCGCTACGAGCTTGTAGGTCTGCTATTTTTGAAAAATCGTGAAAATATTTATTTCAGAAAACTGGAGGATTTAGAAGGATTTTTTTAAAATGTTGAGGTCAGGCCTAAATGGGTCAAATGATAAGGGACAATATCGGTAGCACCCAACTGTATACAGTGTGGGGGCGTGACATGTCACGAGGCGTGACGGACTGCCGGCCATATATGGTGGCGTGACGGGCTGACGGACTGACAGGCTTTTCAGGTTTACATGGAGCTACGTTCACGAGCGGGTGAATCTGGGAGAATTTCCCACCTAAAATGACGTGCCCAAAATAGGGATGGTAGGCTGTATAGCGGACCCAGGTGAAAATGAAGCAGTGAAAAGCTCGACGGATGATTTTAACCATTTTCAAAAGTCAATCAATAAACATTATTGCATCAATAACCTCATAATACGTATCGTTAAATGTCATATAAAACTCTCAAGCACCACAAATGCATTGCACATTTCCCCTACATTTCCAATAATCTACAGTGCACAATCCATCATATAAACCAGCCCATCATAACAATACACAATAAAAAAGATCCAGTGAACAACAACAACAGTACCAAGAAATCAATCAAATCATCCAAACAAATAATACCTTTTTCCCCCTTTAGGCGCTAATTCTTTGAGTTCTGAACAGTTTGTCTGTCCGTGTTCCGTGTTTCACTTTTGTTGGTGCGATTCCCCAAACAATTGGGGAATTGCCATCCCAAACAATTCCTTTTGCTGCTCACGCTGAACTGGACTTAACCCATTCAGGCCTGACGTCGAAAAAAAAAAAAAAAAAGTTTTCTAAATCATGACAATTTTCTGAAAGATTTGAGGCACATTTTGACGATTTTTCAAAAAATAGCAGACCTACAAGTTCATAGCGCGCCACTCGGTGGCGCGCTATGAGCTTGTAGATCTGCTATTTTTCAATAGCTAAATTATAACAATGTTTAAAACACCAAAAGGGGTTCCCGCCCCAAAATGGGTTAATGGTTAATGTGGTTAAACGCTAACGTGACATGGATGCGTTCCAGGTCTCAATGGATTAAATAGCCCACTCTATTGCAGCCGGAAGACCCTGGCTTCTGCGTTCCGGCTGGACCTGGGTCCGTTACAGGCTGAAAGTGGTTAAAGGACCACTTCACCACTTTTCAACATCTCTTCATATAATTGGTCCTCACTAATGTTCATGATAAAACACCACCATTTTTCCTACTCAGTCTGTGTCTCATAGGAGGGCTTTGGGCAGATTTTTTTTTAAACAAGATTTGTTTTAAAATATATTTAGATTTTTATTATCGTGAGAACGATGGCTTCAACTTTTGCATTGCAACTTTTCAGGAAAAGAAAGCCTGCCGTTTCTATTAGCTTGGATTCACCATCGATGATGTCACTGTTGGACGGGTTTCTGAACTGCCCACAGCCTTTCTATGAGACACAGACTGAGTAGGAAAAAATGGTGGTATTTTATCATGAACATTAGTTAGGACCAATTTTAGGAAGAGAAGTTGAAAAGTGGTGAAGTGGTCCTGTACTCTGTTTGTACATGACAGTATTGAAAATTGCCCAAATGAATAATATGGAAGTACTTGGGTGAATGTTGTCTCGCTCAGGCCCATGTGGTTCTCCCTTTAGGTTCAGGTGGGAATCAGGCCTATATTTATTCCATGAGATCTTGTCAGTGCCCGTCCCAGTGCTCTCTGTGTGTGTGTGTGTGTGTTCTTTCTGTCTTTGCAATGAGTTAGCATCATGAGGGCAAAATAAGGCTACTCGGAGGAGGAAAGGAAATGCATACAGACATCTTGACAGGCGACTAGATCTTCATTGCCAGATAGCAGATCAAAGGTCTCCCGGTGCTGTAGCCTGGTAGGAGGTACAGTATATATGAGCACGTACAAAATACACGTGTGGGGGGTATAGAGCGGTGGCGGAGGAGCTAGCTAGCAACATTTCCCTTATTTAACCCATTTTGGGCTGAGATTCTAAAAATGTCTTCTACGTCCTGACAGTTTTCTGAAAAAGCTATGTTTCTATGTCAGTCGTTCTTTGATTTAAAAAAAATAGCAGACCTACAAGCTCGTAGCGCGCCACTCGGTGGCGCGCTATGAGCTTGTAGATCTGCTATTTTTCAATAGCTAAAGCATAGCATAATGCTAACACCAAAAGGGGTTCCCGCCCAAAATGGGTTAAAATGCTATTCATTCTTGGTATAAGTCTACCATGGAGGCAAATGAGTCACATTAGACGAGGCTCACCTGTCAACAGTAGCCTATGCAAATAGCTCAGGGAAAAAAATAAAACAAAAAGAAAGCAGACGTTTGTGTGGTATTCAGCCCTGAGCAAAATATATGCGAGTATATAACGAGAAATCAAACTAATGGTAAGCCTAGGTGACTCATAGTTAGAACTAAATCATCCATCAGCATGACCCAAAGCATACATATTATATACATAGTGTGTGTGTGTGTGTGTGTGTGTGTGTGTGTGTGTGTGTGTGTGTGTGTGTGTGTGTGTGTGTGTGTGTGTGTGTGTGTGTGTGTGTGTGTGTGTACACACACATACACACACACACACACACACACACACATTATTACTAGAAGTTACGTTGCAGCGCAATATGGGAAGAAGGAAATTGCGGGAGTTGACAGACTCCACTTCATGTTTCAGCTGTGTTTTTAAACCCAGTAGGTTATTGTGCCCTGCACATGTAGAAACGGATTATTATTATGTGTTGTTGCGCACGCGCGCACACACACACACACACACACACACACACACACACACACACACACACACACACACACACACACACACACACACACTGTGGCTCAGGAGGTAGAGCAGGTCGTCCAATGATCCATGGGTCGGCGGTTCGAATCCTGGCTCCTCCTGTCTACATGTCGAAGTGTCCTTGGGCAAGACACTGAACCCCAAATTGCTCCTGATGTGCTGGTTGGTACCTTGCATGGCTTCCGCCGCAATCGCTGTATGAATGTGTGTGTGAATGTAATGCACAATCTATGTAAAGCGCCTTGGATAAAGGCGCTATATAAATGCACCATTTACCATTTACACACACACACACACACACACACACACACACACACACACTGGTTACTTTGAATCCGTGGTAGGACTGGGAAATAAATAATGCGTGGAAGAACTTGGCATCCGCGTTTTGTGTCGATGAGAGGTGGTGTGTGTGTGTGGCTGGCTGGCCATCGTAGACACATGCACACCCTGAGTAAATAGTAGGCGTATGTGTACTGCGTGCACACACACACTCACACTCACACTCACACTCACACTCACACTCACACTCACACTCACTCACTCGCAAAGGATGGGGTGTTGCGCTGGCTATTAGTGTGGCAGGATTATTATTACATCCATTCCATATCGACAAAGGAGGTTAAAGTTTTGGAATGCCCCAGCCAGAGTACAGATATAAAGAATCCAATTGAAATAGGTGACCTGAAGTGGGATAATGATTTTCCAAGTCAAAATATGCCAAGCTGATAGACTCCTACCCCAAAAGACCCAAATGTCGCTTCAACAAAGTATCTGTGCCAGGAACGTTTGGTTACGTTTTAAGCAGTAAAACCCCCTGTGCCAAGACGTCATTTTACGTTATTTAAAAAAAGTTATATATATATATATATATATATATATTTTTTTTAAATCTGACGTGCACGCGATGTGCACATGGATGCGCCCACGGTTATTTATAGGTAATTACATTCCTTATGGCGGAGCGTTCCGCCAAAAGCAGTAAGTCTGTTAAGGGAGTACTTTCCCCCACACAGAAAAACCAGTCCAAGCTGTAATGAACTGCATGGTCAAGACTTGTCGAGAAATCCCTTGTCTGAGAAAGAGCGAAGACAGTCAAAACATCACCTTGGTGGTCATCAATTAAAGGCACTATATGAGCATGATACAGTCGGCAGACCCTGTTTCTATTTGATGTGTTCTTCTGTCCAGTATCTAGGATTGAGTTTTTTTTATGTATGTTTGTAAATAAAATAAAAACAGCTGAAATGAGGAATGCACCGATAACTCCACTGGTGCTGCTGAATATCGTATCGATAGCCGGTTAACAAAAAATCACACCTGTGTGTAGTGAGCGGTGCAACTGTACCGCGTGGGCATCCCCTGCAACATCCAGACCCCCAGGAACGCGCCGCGCCCGGCCCGGTTCCGGCGAGCCGCCACACGTCCGAAATGGTCGAGAAATGACAGTTATCGTGTTGCAGGTTTCCGTGCTGGCCCGCATACAGGGACGCGTACACATACATACATACATACCTAGCTACATAGGGACACACATAGCTGCGTAATGGAGTGGAGGCACCGCTCAAAAATGACTAGATTCAGAGGCTAACCCAAACCACAAAGCAAAGGTGTTGGAGATTTTAGCAAAGCAATTTTTTCCCCACAAATCAAACAATGTTAGATATCTCGTAGCTACGAGCTTGTGTAGGTCTGCTATTTTTGGAAGAATCGTGAAAATGTGGCGCAAATCTTTGAATATGTATTCTTTCAGAATAAACGTTTTTTTACTCAAATATTTGCTTCTGGGGGGAGTCCCTGGAACAACATATTTTGAGATGGGGGTCGGAGGCCAAATACATATCATTTTGGGGTCCTTGACATGAAATAGTTTGAGCACCACTGACATAGAAACATTTTGTAGAATCGAGCTCAGGCCTCCTTAAATACTTACCTTTAACCTTGGGTAAATTGGACAAAATCATTTGAGATATTATTGATGTTCCGTGTATCCGTTAAAGATATCTAACATTGTTTGATTTGTGGGGAAAAAATAGCTTTGCTAAAATCTCCAACACCTTTGCTTTGTGGTTTGGGTTAGCCTCTGAATCTAGTCATTTTTGAGCGGTGCCTCCACTCCATTACGCAGCTATGTGTGTCCCTATGTAGCTAGGCATGTATGTATGTATGTGTACGCGTCCCTGTATGCGGGCCAGCACGGAAAGCTGCAACACGATAGCTCTGTCATTTCTCGACCGTTTCGGACGTAGGGCGGCTCGCCGGAACCGGGCCGGGCCCCTGGGCGTGTTCCTGGGGGTCTGGATGTTGCAGGAACCCCCCCTTGAGACGCCCACGCGGTACAGTTGCACCGCTCACTACACACAGGCTGTGAAAAAGTTTACAAACATGCACATCCAAAAAACTCAATCCTAGATACTGGACAGAAGAACACATGAAATAGAAACAGGGTCTGCCGACTGTATCATGCTCATATACAGTTGGAGGCCATCGATATTGTCCTTTTCTTTTTGCTGAGGTTTGCGTGATCTGCGCAAAAGGACAGTTAACCCATTTTGGGCGGGAACCCCTTTTGGTGTTTTAAACATTGTTATAATTTAGCTATTGAAAAATAGCAGATCTACAAGCTCATAGCGCGCCACCGAGTGGCGCGCTACGAGCTTGTAGGTCTGCTATTTTTGAAAAATCGTGAAAATATCTATTTCAGAAAACTGGAGGATTTAGAAGGATTTAAAAAAAAATTGAGGTCAGGCCTAAATGGGTCAAATGATAAGGGACAATATCGGTGGCACCCAACTGTATAGTGCCTTTAATTGATTACCACCAAGGTGATGTTTTGACTGTCTTCGCTCTTTCTCAGACAAGGGATTTCTCGACAAGTCTTGACCATGCAGTTCATTACAGCTGGTTGTTCTGTGTGGGGGAAAGTACTCCCTTAAAGCGCAAATAACGTGCATTTTAAAACTGCTTTTAATATTTAATATCATATTGTCTATGTCCCTCAAACTTATTTCTAATGGTTTGAGCCTCAATCACCACTCTGATATAACCGGTCCTTGTCATTTCTTTATGGACTTTGAAAGCAGTTTCAGCTGCAGTACCACAATGTCCTGAGGTGGTGGGGGTGCTGATATGCAGATTATTTAATATTTGAGTCATTATAATACTGATGCTAGATAAAACCAGCCTTGTTTCCATTCCATGCCAGCTTGGAAAATCATCAATGGTGGACATTGTAAACAAAGTGGAAATGCAAATTTGGAACTGAAGACTGAAGAAGAGGAATTATACAAAGTAGGGTGACATTGATGACATCACGATGAGGACAAAATCAGTCGAGCGGTTCCTGAGAGCAATTTCCATTAAAGCACCTGATATGATATGAAAGCCTGATTGTTCAAAATTGGTTATTTGTGGGGATAGAAAACACATATGGGAGCCCCAAAAACACAAAAGAAATTGAAAAAGTTGAATTTTATGTTATAGGTCCTTTAACATTGTCTTGCAAACTTTCTGAAATCAAAATGCCATTATCAAAGCTCACCTCTGATGCTACATTGGATAGCCTTTTCTTAAATGTCAGATTTGTTCTTTCCAACCATTCCTCTGCCTACTCCTCCTCCTCCTCTTCTTCCAAAGGCCAGCTCTTTTCAGGGAATGTCTTCACCACCGGGCCTACTCGGCTATCTCCTCCATCCATCCAGTCCATCGCAGTCCAATCCCACGTTATATAGTGATATATGGAGCCGGCGCTATGGATGCCGCGGAGAGGGGTTGTGGTTGAGGATCCCACTGTGCTTTGATTTGAAACAGAAATAAATCAAAAGAAAGTCCCATCTGACACAGACCTTGAATTAAGGGGTATCAAGGAAGGTAACCAGCAGTGAGCTTATATGTTAATGCAGGGTGCAGAGTTTCACAAAGGATAAGTGTTACCTGCATATTTTAAGCCGTCTGCCATCATTAGTGCTTCATTAAGGCAATGAAACCCAGCCTCGATTCATGTCATAGAAACAAATTGCTCTCCTCTTTTCTCTTCGCTGTACCTTTCTTCTTCTGCAATCTACAGTAACAGACAGTAAAAGTGCAATTAATCAGCAGCATGCAGGCCAGGGGCTTGCTGGACATTGATTCCACCCATGGCTAATTTGTTGTTGAGGTTGAGGTGTAGTAAGAACCTTCATGTTCTCATGTAAGAGAGTGCAGTGCTTCTGTGAACATAACCATGTGATCCCTTTCTTTGTATCTTAGTTATGTACTCAACCTATTGGTTTTATACCTGTATATATGTTGTGTGTATCTTAGTTATGTACTCAACCTATTGGTTTTATACCTGTATATAATTTATGTTGTTTGTATGTCTGGCCTCGTGGGGGAAGATGGTGGGTGGGGTGGGGAGGATTGGGAAAGGAGTTGTGGGAGAAAATATAAAATATACAAAGAGTTGTATTTTCTTTCTGTGAAACTTTCATATGATGTCATACTCTTTGAATAAAATGTATTTAAAAAAAAAAAGAGTGCGCAGTGCTGGCCTCTGGCAGCCAAGCCTCGGTTTGTATCCCAATTTCGTCCCACAGTTTTGCCATTTGGTTTGTGCTGTCTTGGCACATGTCGATCAACATATTTTGAGACTGAACTTTGTTTCTGTTTATGAGAAGAAAACAGACAAATCCCTAGCTCGTTAACAAATGGCTATGGTTTTACATTGGATTTATGCAAAAAGAAAGCAAAAAAAAAAGAAGCCTTGCTTTTCTTCTCGAGCAATGTGAGAGAAGCAAATTATTTTGGTTAAGTATGCTACCATTAAACTCTGTACCCCTTGCTTAATCACACTCTGATTTATGTCTCAATCTCATATTGTAGACTGAGAGATTCTTTATTATTCATTGCCATTGTTTTCATTGGACAACAAGCTGTCAGCCGGCCTTCCATCACAGGGAATCATAGTGGCTCCGTCAGCAAATAGGAAGTGACAAGGCTGACAGCCCCTGCCAGTGTGGATGGTGGAGCAGAGAGCCAAATGTCACAGACGACCCTGTCAAAAGCCCCATCGCGTTCTCATAATGAGAATATGAGATCCTTGGCTTTCAAATGCACATATTTAACCCATTCAGGCCTGACGTCGAAATTTAAAAAAAAAAGTTTTCTAAATCATGACAATTTTCGGATAGATTTGAGGCACATTTTAACGATTTTTCAAAAATAGCAGACCTACAAGTTCATAGCGCGCCACTCGGTGGCGCGCTATGAGCTTGTAGATCTGCTATTTTTCAATAGCTAAATTATAACATAATGTTTAAAACACCAAAAGGGGTTCCCGGTTTAATGGTTAATGTGGTTAAACGCTAACGTGACATGGATGCGTTCCAGGTCTCAATGGATTAAAGTGCTGGACACGCCAGCGCTCTTTGCCAGCTGATTAGTGTTTTTGTTTTGTGGGCCGGGGCATTTATTTACAGTGCACAGCAGATATTCATTCATTGAAGTACTCTAAAAAGTAATAGCCTAGTAGCCAAAAAGTGAACCCGGACATGTTGACTCGTACACCATGGTTTTATGTTAGAAATGTTTAGTATGGGTCCCCAGCATGTAGAAACTGCCGGATGCTAACTTGCATATGTTGAGCAATTTTCATAATTGGCATAATATGTGACCATACCATTAACAACCTATAGAAGGCAAAATATTCAAAATTTCATCATGCTTTATGTAGCATGTGACATGTCAAACTAGGGGGTTTTCATGATGCTGAATCCATTCCAAGCATTAGTTTTGCAAAAAAAAACACTCATTGGGCTTAAAATGGCCATGCCCACTTGTGCCCCAAATGTGCTGACATCATCAATTTTGTGATGACGGCATTGGCCGTTTTTAGCCCAATGAGTGTTTTATTTGCAAAACTAATGCTTGGAATGGATTCAGCATCATGAAAACCCCCTAGTTTGACATGTTACATGCTACATAAAGCATGATGAAAATTTGAATATTTTGCCTTCTATAGGTTGTAATTGGTATGGTCACATATTATTAAACATTTCTAACATAAAACCTTGGTGTACTCAACATGTCCGGGTTCACAATGGGGCTCTAAGTCAAAGTCCTGTATTAAAGGAGCATTCAGTGATTTGGGTGATTTGGAAAACCCCCCCCGGTAACAAGATGTGCACATGCACGCTCTACAGTGGGGAGGACGTGCAACAGGCCAACAGCACGCACACAAAGGCCCGCCCCCGCTCGATCATGATTGGCGGAAGGCCCCTCTCTATCCTGATTGGATGAAGGCTGGGCCAACCTAGCCAAAAACGAAACCTAAGGTTTGTTGACCCCCAGGGGTTAACTGGGGACAGGGAGGAACTCCTTATATGGTCAGCACACTCTATAGTAGGGAGGATTATCGCAACAAAACAAAAAAATAAGTGATATTTGAATTAACCAAATTCCCGCAGCATTAATTAATCCCTCGATAGCGCATTGCCGAGGTTTTATCGCGCGTAACACTTACTTTGAAGAGCCAAATATCCGTAACCGGATGTTACAATGACAAACTGATGTGTGTGGTGTCATGACCGGTTGGTGTTGTCTCGGTCGGTGGTGGAAAAACACGACCGCGAGTGTCAGCGCGCCTGCTACAGCCCGTTGAAAACCCTTGTATTCACCAGAAACGGCCCCCTCAATGTCCTTTCTGAGATACAGAGCTTTGATTGCAGGGCTTAGAATGGAAGTGGATGCGCGCGCATCTTCAAAATGGCCACTGTCCCCCTTTGTGTTGATGCGGGTAGCAACATTAGCTAACGATACGATCGGATTAAAACATGGATTAAAGAATACAAGCCCTGGAAACCCGAGAATCTCGGGTTTGAATGAATGAATATGAATGAATAGTTTATTTCGGTGCTTTACATTTACATGTTAAGTTTCATCATTTGCATTTAAGCTTTTTTTTACAAAGAGGTAGCACCGAAAAGGTCTAGGCTGAAGCCGAAGCTTATTTTGCCTAGCCTTTTTTATGAAATTAATTTGGCGGGAAATTAATTTGGCGGGAAATTAATTTGGCAGGCTAGGGTACTAATTTAACCCTACGTGTTCCTCGTTTCTGGCTGGCTTCGTGTTAAGCGAAATCACTGAATATACCTTTAAAGGTATATTCAGTGTTTATTATCTTTTGTAAGGGAAACAAACACCCACATCCGCCCACATAGCACATACTGTCTATGCATTCTCCCCAGATACAACAATTCACATCACAGGGTTTACAGAGGAAGAAACTCATCTTAATTAGCAAGGATCTCTATTGGGAATTTGGGCTTTCCTTCTCCACACATCACTGTATGTTAGAATACAGGCTGGCTTTTATTCAGCATTTGCAATCTCTGAATCATTGCTTTGAGCTAAATGTATTTCCTTAATTCATTATTTGACGTCCTTTAATTATGTTTAAACATAGCGGACGAGGCATTTGTCACAAAGCAGATATTTCAAATGAGAGCAAAAATGTGTTGTGTTGATTTCTTTTGTCCTTTTAATTGTTTGTTTATTAGAGACGTCTGCTGTGGGATGTATGTTTCAAAGTCCCTTTCCTCATGACATACATGAGGCTTTTGATTTTCAAATATGTACATTCCAAATGTACGCAACTACAAAGGCCACAATAATAATGAGATGGATAGTGTTAATTTCTTGAGCTAATCCTTAAAACACTCTTGGGGTTGAGTGGCAGTCATTCAACAGAATATATTAAAAAGAAATGGGAAGCAGAACTAGACATAGAAATTACAGAAAAAGATTGGGCTCATATGTGGAAAATGCACCAATCATCTACCAATTCACGGATATGGAGGGAATTCTCTTGGAAGAATCTTTGCAGGTTTTTCACAACACCAAAAATTAAGAGCAAGCAGTTGAAGCAACAGATACAATGTTGGAGGGGTTGTGGAGATGTAAATGTGGATCACTCTCATGTGTTCTGGAAATGTCCCAAAATAGAGTCTTTTTGGAAAGTGATACATGATCAGATACAAAAGGTGTTGGGTTATGAGGTGCCTATGAAGTATGATGTTCTGTATTTAGGAAACTTGATGGGGGGAAAGATACGAGGAGAGGATAGGTATCTGGTAAACATTTTATTGGCGGCAGGAAAGAAGGCTATCACAAGGAAATGGGGACAGAAGGAGCCTCCAACACAGGGACAATGGTTGATTCAGGAGATACGGCTCATGGAGAAACTGACACATCGCCTGAGACTGCAGGAGGAACAAATGGAGGACAAATGGTCCAAATGGACAATATTTAATGACCTGATCATGAACAATGAGGGATGGGGGAATGAGGAACACCTGAATATTTCTAGGAATATGTGAAGTAATGAGCAAGGTTTGATACGCATTGTCGACTTTATTGTATTTTTATTTTTAGTTTTTCATGTTTGTTTGTGCTGTGTTTGTCCTTTGCTATTGTGTGTTTGTTAAAAAAATGAATACAAATCTAAGTGATAAAAAAAAAACACTCTTGGGGTTGAGTTAAAAGGCAAGGCAGAATAATTGGTTGAGAGATTCCAGCAAGTGTTTTAAATCCTCTTCTGTGGTCTACTACTTTTCTGTAGATTTTTGCCACGTAAGCCTTGTACCAGAGACACTGGGAACAACAACACTATGCACAGACATTGTTGTGGATGTCTTCCTCCGACAAATACAATTGGCTGTGTTGGCAGATCGAAGGCCGTCAGGAGTGGGAATACTCTTGTCGCTGCACTAGAGTCTCCTATAGCTGGGTCAGGTGGATGTTCAGTAGGGAGTGGAACTGGGGGTGTATGTGAAACTCCTGAGGTGAGGTGAAAAGAAGGGCAGGGTTGCCAAGTCCGCTTGTTTTTTTTCCAGAGTTGCGTTTGTTTTTCCCAGAGTCGCTTGTTGCTTGTTTTAAAAATTCGGTGGCTTGTTTTGAATATCAAACAAGCCAACATTTCTTTGATACTATAAATTCCCATTTGGTTTGGGGGGAGTTTGAGTGACAGAATCGGTCTGGTGTCTCAACTATGTGTGGAATATATAATAAATGACCAAAACATTCATAATTATATAGACATGCATATAATTTATAATGATAAATGCATCAAATATTTAGTTATTAGTATTATATGGCGATATTATTGGGCTTGTTTTGGCTTGTTTTTTTTCTCTCGCCAAGAGTTGGCTGCTCTTGGCCTAGTTTTTGGAGGTGGGTCGGCTTATTTCTCTCACAAGAGTTGGCAACACTGCTTTCATGGTTGTCCACACCGTCCCCAAACCAAATAGTAGGGGCTGACAGGGACAGGGAACTTTTCACACATGGTGGGTAATATTGGCATAATGACTAAATTGGCAAGAAAAAGAAAAAAAAGAAGGAAGGAAGGAAAGAAAACAGACATTCTTAAAGGGAATTTCAATATGAAAGATGTCTCTGTCAGTGTATAAGGCACATCAATGACAGACTGGATATTTTGGGTTATCTCATACTTACTTTGCTGTGGAATTGGATTGCTTTTGTGCATTTTGACTGTTCAGGGTTGAATATATCCCCGTGCTCTTTAACCCATTTATTTTTCAATCTTTTCACTTGAGTTTACGGTAGCGTTGCACCCCCCCCCCCCCCCCCCCCCCCCCAAAGCTCATTCGCCCTGGAAGCAATCTGGCTTTTGATTAAGAAATGCATTTCAATCCGGCAAAAGTTAATCACCATTTTGCTTTTTGCCTAAGTAATGAGCTTCTACGCCCAGAAATTCAACACAATGTGTCTCCTCACCTTCTTTCACTCATAACTTGAAGCCCTAAAGGAAACACGCAGGTGTTTTCAATTCGTCACTTTGATTCATATCCACCTCATTTCCAGAGAGCGTTTGACGTGAAGGTTACATGCTTCTTTTCCCCTGCCGTTGATACATGACACAAAACATCTCACTTTTTAATCCACCAGAGACAAGTGGACGTATAATATAATCAATCTGGCAGAATTTCATACCAATGTTGCATTGTGCTTCAAACTCCATTCATATCTTGTGTTGGATGTCGTGCAATTGTCAGTGCAAAGCACCGCTCATTAATCTCCTACTGTAATGTGATTGTGATTGAATGAGAGCATGAGTCTCATGGTAATGTTCTATTATTACCATGGAATACATAGACATAGAAACATAGCTTTTTCAGAAAACTGTCAGGATGTAGAAGACATTTTTAGAATCTGAACTCAGGTCAAAATGGGTTAACTGGGTACAGGCTTTAGTTCTGACACTTATTATTGGTCCGACAGTCTAGACCGACAACCTACCTCCAAACCCTAACCTAACCATAACCAACCTACCTCAAAACCCTAACCTAACCTTAACCGCAAGCACGGGAGCAGCGCATGGTTGAGCGCCAGTCCGACCGCTGTTCCCGCATGCCGGACTAATGCTCCGTCGCAGTGCCGGCCCTGAGCAATTTGGTTCGTGATGCCCCCTTGAAAAATGACCATGGCACCCTTGTGTTCTAAAGCACTGTGTTTTTTTTGCTTGGTGGATGCTTGGTGGATGCCCCCCCCCCCCCTCATGTTGCCCTATAGGCAACAGGCCTGTTCTGCCTGATGGGAGGGCCGGCCCTGCTCCGTCAGGAATCACCCATCGGATCCCCATTTGACTCAGTTAAATTAATACTGATGCTTTTACTTTTATATAGCAGTAGACAGAGTAACCACCCCTCTAAATTAAAGTGACATGCTAGGTCGACCATAAGGAGCACGGGCAGACGATAGGAGTGGATGAAACACATCACTCGCCTGATTTTTTTTAAAAAAGGGGAAAAAAAATCATAGATTGAGTCCCTGCTTAACTGTCTTGCTTCCACCTATCACATTAATCACATGAATGTCATCTTAAATTTAGAAGCGGGCTCTTGTTTCAAAGCTGTCTCATAAAAGCATGTCACACCAGGCACAACAGAGAAAGCGCTGCCCAGAGCCATCTGGGAGAAATGCGAGGGCCCTGTGTGTGAAGTCAGCGGTGCAAGGCCGCGCGCGTGCGTGCGTGCGTGCGTGCGTGCGTGCGTGCGTGCGTGCGTGCGTGCGTGCGTGTGTGTGTGTGCGTGCGTGCGTGTGTGTGTGTGCGTGCGTGCGTGCGTGTGTGTGTGTGTGTAATGGAAGTTACAGGTATGGTGTGTGCGATATGAAGTGTGACATTACCATAATGACAGTAATACTTAATCATATTCAAGGGCTTTTGGAGAGAAATGAGACTGTCACTTTAGACTAGACTAGATCACTGCAGTGTTCGTGTGTGTGTGTGCGTGTGTGCGTGTGTGCGTGTGCGCGCATGTGTGCGTGCGTGCGCGTCCGTTGACGGTCATTAATGTCAAAGGCAATTATGTTTATGCACTGTCAAATAGGTCTATTCTAAGGTAGCATATACCTGTATAGACATATTATCCTGCTCAAGTCATTCTTCGTGTTTGAGCACAAAATGCATTTTGAGAACCCACAAATGTTTGCGCTTCGCGCTCAAGCTGTTGCGGCCCCCCCACACACAATCATTCTACAGTTGTGGCCCCCGGCCTAATCTAGTTGAATACCCCTGCGTAGCCTATTGTAGTGCCAACTAACTTTTATGGAGAACACAAGTCAGGTCCAGACAGAAATCAATGGCAAATTCATTTTCAATACATTTCTGTCCGGTCACATTCTCCCTAATCTTGGTTCCCAGATGGGATCTTTCTTATTGTCAGTATGAAGTTTTGCCAAGTCTGATATTTTGTTTAGGTTTGTGATGAAGCATCAAATGGCTTCAATATAAATCGGATTTTGCCCTAAAACGGGGAGGCTGTCAAAATAAGAGTCAATTAGAAACGTGTAATGTGATTATGTAATACCGATTTTTATTTTGAAATCTAGCTACTGGAAGTTGGAAGTAGCCTAGATCGTCTCGAAGTACGGTAGATGAAAAATACCCTGCCTGGCGCGAGCCCCCCTCCCCGAGTATGAGGCCCTGTGCAGAGTAATCTAGTAAGAGAGTGGCGACACTAGCGTTCACTGATGCGGAAGTGCTCATTCTATCTCTTTTTTTAAATAATTTTTATCCCACGATTTTGTAACCCATTTTTCACCCCTGTGTCAATTATCTAATGTGATCCTGGGCTCTACACACCCTCCGCCAACCTAGTCCCCATATATGGGGGACATGGGGAGAGCAACGGACTTGAACTCATGCTTCCTTCATGCCTGAGTGTCCAAGTTGCTCCTTTACACCTGACAGGGGGGAGTTTCCCCGGCCGGACGTAGCGCGTGGAAGGAACACGTTATTCCAACCAGATCCTTTCCCCTCCATCAGGCGCCCCGGCTGGCCAGGGGGAGGCAGTTTAGAGACCAGGATTACTGCATGTTTTTTGTGAGGGTACCTACCCTAGGGGACACGGGGAGAGAACATGCAAACTCCACACAGAAAGGCCCTTTCGCCAACCCCGCCTCGGGTATGGGCACTGATGACGCGGAGGAGGAAACACGCCGCCAGCACCCACAGCGTCCCGAGCGGGAATCGAACCCAGGACCTTCTAGCTGTGAGGAGACAGCACTACCAACTGCTCATTCTATCTCAATGGGATAGTTCCAATGTTTGGAACTATAGCCCATAGGCACCGGCTTTGCGGCGAGATCGAAGCGTGTCGCCACTCTCTTACTATTCCACTCGGGCCCTGTGCAGCCGCACTGTCCCCTCCCCCTTGCGGCGGCTCTGCTGCTGCCTACTGACATCGGGCATGCCTATATTTGGGCATAATCCGCCTGACTGCCACAGACAGACAGACAGACAGACACACAGACAGACAGACAGACAGACAGACAGACAGACAGACAGACAGACAGACAGACAGACAGACAGACAGACAGACAGACAGACAGACAGACAGACAGACAACTTTAAATTTATAGTAGATGTGTAGATTATCACTCAGGCCTTCACTAGCTCAGTGGCCTTGTGGTTAGAGTGTCTGAGACTGAGACTGAGAGGCTGGGAGGTCGGGGTTCAATCCCTGGCCGGGTCATACCAAAGACTCCAAAAATGGGACCCAGTGCCTCCCTGCTTGACACTCAGCATCAAGGGTTGGATTGGGGGTAAGTCCCCTTAACATACTAGCGTCATGTCCAGGGGGTGTACTTGTACATCAAGCTGCCTCACGCTACAGAAACAGGAGATAGGCTCCTGCCCTATGGGCCTCATGGCTCGGCAAGGCT
>NC_136806.1:59535860-59566317 GCF_951216825.1 Electrona antarctica
ATTTTAATTGGAGAAGCACTATTCCTATACCCTTTCTTTCTCCTCTAATTACAGTTTCTTTATTTAGATAGGAGGAGAGTGTTATAGATGTACAGTGAAGACACGGGAAGCTTATAGGTATTCTCTACGCTATCTTTGTTATCTGTGTTAGAGAGAAAAAAGAATTGATCCATCGAAGGTGAAGCTGACACGTTTATCCCATTCTGGGCGGGAACCCCTTTTGGTGTTAGCGTTATGTTATGCTTTAGCTATTGAAAAATAGCAGATCTACAAGCTCGTAGCACGCCA
Organism: Electrona antarctica; assembly: GCF_951216825.1. Lineage (NCBI taxonomy): Eukaryota > Metazoa > Chordata > Actinopteri > Myctophiformes > Myctophidae > Electrona > Electrona antarctica. The sequence goes on from NC_136806.1 coordinate 59,536,149, forward strand.
CCGAGTGGCGCGCTACGAGCTTGTAGGTCTGCTATTTTTGAAAAATCGAAGAACCACTGACATAGAAACATAGCTTTTTCAGAAAACTGTCAGGATGTAGAAGACATTTTTAGAATCTGATCTCAGGTCAAAATGGGTTGTTAATGTACAACAAAAACAAAGCTTTCTCTTCTCTGTCCTGTCCTCCAAAGGGCAGGAACCCTGAGCTGTCTGGGCTTTGTGGTGTGAGCATTGTGCCCTTTGCTTTTAGCCTGGCTAATAAGCCAGACTAATATCACACAACACTGTCGCGGTATATTAGTCTGGGCTGGCTCCACTTGGATTTCATTTCCCGGGGGGCGGGTTCAAACATTTTCTCTTTGACGCAATTGGTCAGAGCTACTGTCAGTCAAAGGTCTCAAGCATTGAACGTCACTGTACCAAAGCCCGCCCATATTGCATACCGTGTCCCGATTGGCCCGACCTGTTCTTCTCGGTTAGGAAAGAGGCGTGCTACTGAGCCTCGCCAGACCCTAATCCGCTGGCAGGCAATTTTTTTTTTGCCAACGGCTGATTCGGTCTGGTTTATTAACCAGGCTACTTTGCTTTCTCATGGGAATGTCGTTCATGCAGCATTATTGGCTCATACTGTACCGTATGTGCAAAGTTACTGTTATTCATTAATTATTTTCTACCAAATGTATTGTTTACCCAATTAGTGAAAATCAATAAATCGTTTTAATCATGAAGGACCAGGCATGTAACACCTTGAGGGCTCGGGCCTATTTAACCCATTAATAAAATGTGCCCATCATTTATAGCGCCCGGACCACTTTTACCGGCGGACCGGAAGTTGTTGTGAATGTCTGTGTAGCAGCTAACAATAGCCACACCACTCTAGAGTCGATCGACAACAACGGGAGGTAAGAATAAATCTATCGTGACTAGCGACTGGACCGCCGTCTAACACAGGATCTTTTTTCATAATTAGACGGGATGATTTAGATCGGGAGTTATGAACGTTTTAAGATTTTCGTTGTCGTCAGCTAAACAGGCAGGGAACATTTTCGATGACGTGTCACTGTTGTGCAACACCGAGGATTGCGCAACAAGCGCCTCTAGGCTGTGGAGCGATGCGATCAGTTTTCAAAGCACTAATTGGACGGAGATGAATCAATCTCCGTCTCGGGCAACTGACCGTGCACTTGAACTTGACGGTGATCTCCGTCTTGCGCCTCCAAGGTGTTAATCACCATATAACTCCGACACGGATAACCATGTCGGGCATTTAAGATACGCTTTTGACCAGAGGAATGTGGTTGCGTCGTACATTTAGCGGTAGGAATGTACCAGAGTACTGTATATATATATATATACTCAAACCAAATACCATAGGCATAAGCCTTTATATCCCAATATGAAGTAATTACCCAATATGTATAAACCTTTAACTTTATTGTTTAGAGTTACAATATTAATATCTTCTAATGTTAAGCTTTATATGAATAGTTAGAAAAAGTATCCGAGTAAATTTACTTTGGTATTTCATGTATTCAAAGTATGAATAGGGCAGGCCAATACAAAATCTACACCATGAGATTGTTCTCAAGTATTTAAAGTTACTAAAACCTTTAGCAGACACTGAGCCAATAATGTAAATTGTAAGTTTGAATAATAATTAAACTATGAGTAGGAGACAGAGTATATGAAAGTATATTGAAGTACCTGGAAATGACAAGTTTGAGGTGGATTTATGTTTCTTTTCTTTTCTCCAATGAAAAACCCAGGGACTTCAAGATGATACAGACGTTTTTTTCAATGGCCAAATGATGAAATCCTGACTAATCCATAGTTTGGCTATTCCATTTGTATGATTGATGATGCAGATGGTGATGTATAGTTTCTGACATCCTGGCGTGATGCAGCTTTGGGCTCCGTGATTGGTCCAGGTTTGAAGGAGTGACAGTGTGACCAAATTCTTTCTCATGACGAACTGCATGGCCGTCTCACTACTGTAGTTGCATGTTCTGTCCTTGACTGTCCAGAGAGAATGTTTTGGTTCTGGGCCTCTTTAACCCATTCTGGGGCGGGAACCCCTTTTGGTGTTTTAAGCATTCTGTTCTACTTCAGCTATTGAAAAATAGCAGATCTACAAGCTCGTAGCGCGCCACTCTGTGGCGCGCTACGAGCTTGTATAGGTCTGCTATTTTTGAAAAGTCGTGAAAATGTGGCACACATCTTTGAATATATATTTCAGAGCGAACATTTTTAACTAAAATATTGGCTTCTGGGGGGTCCCTGGAACTACATATTTTGAGATGGGGGTCCATGGCCCAATAGAGATAACTCTGGGGGTCCTTGACATGAAAAAGGTTGAGCACCACTGGCATAGAAACATGGGGGGGGGGGGGGGGGGAAACCTTCCAACAGAAGTGGAGTTTCGTGTCGAAGCGGATCATATAAAGCTAACTAATATTATTATGATCAATTATTATCAATTCAAAACATATCCGCCCGTTATACCGTGGGGGAAAAACCACATCATAAAACAAAAAGCCTTACATTATATGAAATGTTTATGCTACACTCTACACATCGACTGTTCTCGTAAAAGCGGTTTTCTATCGGCGAGTTATTATCTGTAGTATAGCCTTATTTAGCTATTGAAAAATAGCAGATCTACAAGCTCATAGCGCGCCACCGAGTAGCGCGCTACGAGCTTGTAGGTCTGCTATTTTTGAAAAATCGTGAAAATGTGGCACAAATCTTTGAATATATATTCTGTAGTGTAGTATTGGAATGCGCTGTGGGGAGTGCTTGAGGACATTCGGTGGCAGATGGCCTTTCCTCTGTCCAACCGGTCAGTGGGAAGAAGGGGAACCAGGTAGGTGGTCAGCAGGAATGCAAGAATGGACAGAGGGACTCTTTGACTGCAACACATGGGTCCCTAGTTGGGCCAGCCAGACCCCTTGTGTCTCTCTCTCTCACTCTTTCCATTGCTGCGTTCTTCAGCTTCACACCCTCCGACATTTCTCTCCTTCCCTCCCTCTCTAAGTCCAAAACATCTCCACATTCTATGCCCGAGGAACAACCGATTGGGGTAAAATAATGTCCGCATGAGGGGAAAGAAACACCACCGCTGACTGTGTGTGTGGCGCGTTTTAGACTGAGGTCCGGCAACCCCCCCCCCCCGGAAAAAGCTGTAATATAAGGTAAGTACCGTGACAATGTCGTCGGAAATTAAACAAGCATTATCTTGTTGAGCTTTTTGGTAATAACTCTTAAATCGTTTCGAATAAAGGTTTACGGGTAGTTGGGAAATCTCGAGTGCTGGTACTCTAGTCTAGGTACTGATGTCTCCAGATTAGCGTCACAGTGTAGACACAGGTTGATACTAGTGCCTTTGATCCTCCCATTCTTTATCTTATGGTTGAACTGTCTCTCCCCCCCCCCCCCCCCCCCCCCCCCTCTCTCTCTCTCTCTCTCTCTCTCGCTCTCTCCCTCTCTTTCTTTGAAATCGCAGCAGAGTGGCATGTCTTATCTTTGATGAGCTTAAAGTCCCTTGATCTGAATTTCACATGTCTGTCTGTAGTAGGAGAAAGAAATGATCCTCGTGGGCACAATGGTCAGTGTGAAATGTCACGTTTCTTCTTGTGTATCGGGGGGCATTTCTAATTGTCTTTGACGTGACTAGATTGGCTATGAAATATTCAGGGCTGTGAAATGATTGCGTGGCGGCATGAGAACCGCTTCATCGCGCCGCATGTGCTCACAGCTATGGGGGTTTAGCGAGATGCGAAGATTTTCCGCGTCACTTTGTGACATGTCAAAGAAAGAAATCTTGACAGTTTGTGTGTGTGTGTGTGTGTGTGTGTGTGTGTGTGTGTGTGTGTGTGTGTGTGTGTTCCTGTGGCCATGGGAAAACAGTGTGCACCACACAGTGTGTGTGCTGTACACTTGGCTGAGCAGTGCCACATCTCATCAGCACATCTTTAAAAATGCAGGTCTGAAGCTTTGCCTCAGACCCAGAGCAAGAGAAAGATCTCTACAGTATATACAGTAGAGAGTACCTGGCATGTTTATGCTGTATAGCGTGGGAGACCATGTGGGACTTTATGTCTACACGAGAGGGAGATGGAGACAGAGAGACGCTCGTCTCACGCAGACGGTGAGGCGGTCCTTAACCCATGTTTGACCTGAGATCAGATTCTAAAAAAATGTCTTCTACATCCTGACAGTTTTCTGAAAAAGCTATGTTTCTATGTCAGTCGTTCTTCAGATTTTTCAAAAATAGCAGACCTACAAGCTCGTAGCGCGCCACTCGGTGGCGCGCTACGAGCTTGTAGATCTGCTATTTTTCAATAGCTAAAGCATAACATAATGCTAACACCAAAATGGGTTCCCGCCCCCAGAATGGGTTAATATCCCATTCTGGGCGGGAACCCCTTTTGGTGTTTTGAAGCATCATGTTATACTTTAGCTATTGAAAAATCGTGGAAATGTGGCACAAATCTTTGAATATAATTATGTTCTTTCAGAGCTAACGTTTTTTAACTCAAATCTTTGCTTCTGGGAACAACACACTGCGCAAAAAGCATGGAATACGGATGTGTATATTACAGGAAACTCCTGTAACCATCACACCTGTATATTACCGTATATTAACTGTATATGCCTGCTAAACTTGAGGTTTACGGGCAAAATACAGTGCCCATAATTGCCCGTTAACTCCTCTTTTCACACAGTGACATATTTTCAGATGGGGGTCGGTGGCCAATTACATATAATCTTGGGGGTCCTTGACATGAACATGTTTGAGAACGACTGACACAGAAACATGGGTGTGAGATGGAGGATGACTGATTTAAGCAGTCACACCTGGCCTGAGTCAAACTAGAACTGGACTCAGGCCAGGTGTGACTGCTTAAATCAGTCATCCTCCATCGCACATATTATCCTGTTGTGCCTTGATCAAGTCCATGCACAACAGGTGCGCAGCCACACCCATCTCTGAGTCCCGTTCTAGTTTGACTCAGGCCAGGTGTGACCGCTTAAATCAGTCATCCTCCATCTCACAATGGGTTTTTCAGACAACTGTCTGACATTTTGTAGAATCGGCCTCAGGTCTAAATGGGTTAATGTGTGTCTTGTGTGCCCCTTACGATATGACAAAATGCAAAAAAAGGTTATTGTGAATTAAAACAACACAACGTGTGTCATATGCTGCATGTTCACAGCTGCCATGCAGCCTGTGCTTCATGGGTCCTTAGTACAGTTGGGTGCCACCGATATTGTCCCTTACCATTTGACCCATTTAGGCCTGACCTCAAAATTTGTAAAAATCCTTCTAAATCCTCCAGTTTTCTGAAATAAATATTTTCACGATTTTTCAAAAATAGCAGACCTACAAGCTCGTAGCGCGCCACTCGGTGGCGCGCTATGAGCTTGTAGATCTGCTATTTTTCAATAGCTAAAGCATAACATAATGCTAACACCAAAAGGGGTTCCCGTCCAAAATGGGTTAACTGTCCTTTTGCGCAGATCACGCAAACCTCAGCAAAAAGAAAAGGACAATATCGATGGACTCCAACTGTATATAGTTTGAGAAAAGACCTGGAGATGTACAGTATACGGTATATGAATTATAGGAAGGTCTACCGCGAGTATGCAGATCTCACAGCCTGGCTGTTACAATGTGGTGGTGTTGTTGTTGTTGTTGATGCTCTTGTCATGGTTTGAATCCATTCCACATGCCGAGTTCACTTCACTGGCTGTGTGTGTGTGTGTGTGTGTGTGTGTGTGTGTGTGTGTGTGTGTGTGTGTGTGCGTGTGTGCGTGTGTGCGTGCGTGTACGCGTGCGTGTACGTATATAATATAAATAGCCAATCTGCAATAAGAAGTTAAGCAATTACAATATGTGCACCATGGACTCAGGGTATTATTATAGAGAGAGAGAGAGGGGGGGATAGAGAGAGAGAGGGAGAGGGAGAGAGAGACAGTAGGACTGATTGCTAGAGGAGTCACCCTATACACGTCTGTCTAACTACAAGAGAAGAAGGAAGCAGGCACATGAAGGGAGCCTGTGTGTGCGTGTGCGTGTGCGTGTGCGTGCGCGTGCGCGTGCGTGTGCGCGTGTGAGAGAGAGAAAGGGATGATGAGGATTGATGAGAAGAAGGAACTAAAAGATTCCGACTGAGCCGTGCGAGGTGTAGTGGCCTCACAAGGGCCATCGAGGAAGCCAGAGAACAAGAGGGACCATTACAGGCAGAGAACGGCTGAAAGATGAGAGGAAAGCAGAGGGATCTATGATGATGGGAGCGATTGAAGAGGAGAGATGATGAGCCTGCTGCCAACCTAATGTGCTCTCTCTCTCTCTCTCTCTCTCTCTCTCTCTCTCTCTCTCTCTCTCTCTCTCTCTCTCTCTCTCTCTCTCTCTCTCTCTCTCTCTCTCTCTCTCTCTCTCTCTCTCCCCCCCTCGCTCCCCTTGGGAGCCATTCACGCAAATGTTAACACTGCAACAAAAGTTCCATCATCCCGGCCAGCACATTTCAAGCGCAATTTGTTTGTTGTTGGAAAACTAACCAAGCTGTGTGTGTGTGTGTGTGGGGGGACATTAGTGTATACATGCGCGACGTGTGTGTGTGTGTGTGTGTGTGTGTGTGTGTGTGTGTGTGTGTGTGTGTGTGTGTGTGTGTGTGTGTGTGTGTGTGTGTGTGTGTGTGTGTGTGTGTGTGTGTGTGTGTGTGTGGGGGGACATTAGTGTATACATGCGCGACGTGTGTGTGTGTGTGTGTGTGTGTGTGTGTGTGTGTGTGTGTGGGGGGACATTAGTGTATACATGCGCGACGTGTGTGTGTGTGTGTGTGTGTGTGTGTGTGTGTGTGTGTGTGTGGGGGGACATTAGTGTATACATGCGCGACGTGTGTGTGTGTGTGTGTGTGTGTGTGTGTGTGTGTGTGTGTGTGTGTGTGTGTGTGTGTGTGTGTGTGTGTGTGTGTGTGTGTGTGTGTGTGTGGGGGGACATTAGTGTATACATGCGCGACGTGTGTGTGTGTGTGTGTGTGTGTGTGTGTGTGTGTGTGGGGGGACATTAGTGTATACATGCGCGACGTGTGTGTGTGTGTGTGTGTGTGTGTGTGTGTGTGTGTGTGTGTGTGTGTGTGTGTGTGTGTGTGTGTGGTGTGTGTGTGTTTGTGTGTGTGTGTGCGCGCGTGTGTGTTTTTTTGTGTGTTTTTGTGTGTGTGTGTGCGTGTGCGTGTGCGTGTGCGTGTGCGTGTATGTGTATGTGTGTGTGTGTGTGTGTATGTATGTATGTATGTATGTATGTATGTATGTATGTATGTATGTATGTATGTATGTATGTATGTGTGTGTGTGTGTGTGTGTGTGTGTGTGTGTGTGTGTGTGTGTGTGTGTGTGTGAGGTATAGACTGAGGGTCTCAGCTGAGTGCTGCAGTAAGGTCGTGTCCCGCTGCAGGGGGCTTCCCTCCCTCTGACATCACGTCAACCACATACATCAGAGGTCACAACCTAGAAAACAGTCTTTTGCCACTAATTGTGTGCGTGCGTGCGTGTGTGTAAGCGCGCGCGTGCGTGCGTGCGTGTGTGTGCGTGCGTGCGTGTGTGTGTGTGTGTGCGTGCGTGCGTGTGTGTAAGCGCGCGCGTGCGTGCGTGCGTGTGTGTGCGTGCGTGCGTGCGTGCGTGTGTGTGTGCGTGCGTGCGTGCGTGTGTGTGTGTGTGTGTGCGTGCGTGCGTGCGTGTGTGTGTGTGTGTGTGTGCGTGCGTGCGTGTGTGTGTGTGCGTGCGTGCGTGCGTGTGTGTGCGTGCGTGCGTGTGTGTGTGTGTGTGCGTGCGTGCGTGTGTGTAAGCGCGCGCGTGCGTGCGTGCGTGTGTGTGCGTGCGTGCGTGTGTGTGTGTGTGTGTGTGCGTGCGTGCGTGTGTGCGCGTGTGCTTGTCTCTAAAGCTGCGTTCGGACCTGAATATATATATTCGCGTCGGTTCGTCCCGTTTGTACCGCGCCAGGTCGCGCAATTCTCGTCTTTGCATTGACTTTGTATGTAATCGCTCTTAGAAGCGTGCGTGCGTGCGTGCGTGCGTGCGTGCGTGCGTGCGTGCGTGCGTGCGTGCGTGCGTGCGTGCGTGTGTGCGTGCGTGCGCGCACCCTTGTTGAGCTTGAGACCCAAAAGAGAAATATGATGTCTCCCCGGACACGAACTGATGAAAATAGCCGATCTGCTATAGCAGTGGTTCCCAAACGTTTTCGTGTCAAGGACCCCCAAATCAACATTTATTAGGCCACGGACCCCCCATTTGAAAACATATGCCAGTGACCCCGATAAGGGAGGATTTCAGGACAACAGTGAACACCACAAACAAAATCCAAACATTCACCAACGACTGTCTGCGACGAATCCTCCAGATCCGCTGGCCAAACGCCATCAGCAACAAAGAGCTGTGGCAACGCACCAACCAAATACCTGCAGAGGAAGAGATCCTCAAAAGGCCTCAAACACCACAAGGCAGTCCCTCAAGTGGAACCCCCGAGGGAAAAGAAAGAGAGGTCGGCCACGGAACACCTGGCGCAGAGACCTGGAAGCAGATGCAAAAACTACAGTTGGGTGCCACCGATATTGTCCCTTATCATTTGACCCATTTAGGCCTGACCTCAACATTTTAAAAAATCCTTCTAAATCCTCCAGTTTTCTGAAATAAATATTTTCACGATTTTTCAAAAATAGCAGATCTACAAGCTCGTAGCGCGCCACTCGGTGGCGCGCTATGAGCGCGCCACCGAGTTAACAGTTAACAGTTAACCCAAAATGGGTTAACTGTCCTTTTGCGCAGATCACGCAAACCTCAGCAAAAAGAAAAGGACAATATCGATGGCCTCCAACTGTATGGGCCACACTTGGGGACAGCTGGAAGTGTTGGCTCAGGATCGAGATGCTTGGAGAACTCTTGTCGACGGCCTAAACCCCAGAAGGGGTAATAGGCGTAAGTAAGTAAGTAAGTAAGGACCCCCCCCAGTTTCACACGCATTAGTCTACGGATCCCCGATTTAATGGCATTTCTATCTGTTACCCCAATTTATATTGTAAAACCGCTGTTAATTTAACTCTGAGGGTCCATTTGGTTCCATTTGTACACTCTCTGAGTTACAGACCCATAAGGGTCCATTTGATTCCTAACTATCTCTAATTGAGCTGGGTACCCCCTGGAACTCCCTCAAGTACCCCCAGGGGTCCCCAGACCCCACTTTGGGAACCAATGTGCTATAGTTTCACTACTAAATTCAAGTGTTTTTCATTATTTTGAAAAAGAAACCTTGAGGGGCGCTCTTATCATCATGCATCATCTCATACTGGCCAATCAGAATGCCTGTTGCCTGTGATTGGTTGTCTGATTTGCTCGCTGATGAGGCTGGTGCTAGGCCTCGCGTTGCGATACTAATATACAGTTGGAGGCCATCGATATTGTCCTTTTCTTTTTGCTGAGGTTTGCGTGATCTGCGCAAAAGGACAGTTAACCCATTTTGGGTGGGAACCCCTTTTGGTGTTTTAAACATTATGTTATAATTTAGCTATTGAAAAATAGCAGATCTACAAGCTCATAGCGCGCCACCGAGTGGCGCGCTACGAGCTTGTAGATCTGCTATTTTGGAAAAATCGTGAAAATATTTATTTCAGAAAACTGGAGGATTTAGAAGGATTTTTTAAAATTTTGAGGTCAGGCCTAAATGGGTCAAATGATAAGGGACAATATCGGTGGCACCCAACTGTACAAAAATGCTGTGTAGCTTTTGTATCTTTGTATGTGTTTTGTATCTGCCAGTGTGAATGTACTGTATACTCAACGCAGCATCACACACACACACAAGGCTCACTTGAGTTTATCCCTGCTGTCTCTGCTGTCGGGCAGAAACCAAAAATATTCACTTTTCAGGAAAAAACATGTTTTTAAAACGACACAATACTAGAACACTATAAACCTACCACAATAGGTTTAGTCGGAATCTTTGTAAAAACACACTCACAGACATGAAGGGTGTTCAATAGCACTGATTTATTAACACATTTTGGGCGGGAACCCCCTTTGGTGTTTTAAGCATTATGTTATGCTTTAGCTATTGAAAAATAGCTGACCTACAAGCTCATAGCGCGCCACCGAGTGGTGCGCTACGAGCTTGTAGGTCTGCTATTTTTGAAAAGTCGAAGAACGACTGACACAGAAACATAGCAGTCAGAAAACTGTCAGGATGTAGAAGATTTTTAGAATCTGATCTCAGTCCAAAATGGGTTAAAGGAGGTGGAAAAGTGGAGGTTTTGCGCCCGACACCGACGACGTTATGCGTTAGATCTACAAACTCTCTGGTGTTCGACACACCCACGGCACGCACAGCTATACGTGCTTGATCATCGTCTTTCATTCAGTGCGCCGCTGGTTTTCCAGTACTTTGGTGCACACTCTGTGAAGAAGAGTGAACGAGACGGGAAGAGAGAGGGACAAATATGAGGATTGTTATATGCCAGCCCCGTGTATTTGTGTGTTTGAGTGCAACAGTTAACACCATGGAGGCCCGGGGCGGAGATCTCCGTCAAGTTCAAGGTCATGGTCAAGTGCCCAAGCCGGAGATTTTGAAAAAAACCTTGAGGGGCGCTCTTATCATCATGCATCATCTCATACTGGCCAATCAGAATGCCTGTTGCCTGTGATTGGTTGGCTGATTTGCTCGCTGATGAGGCTGGTGCTAGGCCTCGCGTTGCGATACTAATATACAGTTGGAGGCCATCGATATTGTCCTTTTCTTTTTGCTGAGGTTTGCGTGATCTGCGCAAAAGGACAGTTAACCCATTTTGGGCGGGAACCCCTTTTGGTGTTTTAAACATTATGTTATAATTTAGCTATTGAAAAATAGCAGACCTACAAAGCTCGTAGCGCGCCACCGAGTGGCGCGCTACGAGCTTTGTAGGTCTGCTATTTTTGAAAAATCGTGAAAATATTTATTTCAGAAAACTGGAGGATTTAGAAGGATTTTTTTAAATGTTGAGGTCAGGCCTAAATGGGTCAAATGATAAGGGACAATATCGGTGGCACCCAACTGTACCACTGTGCTGCACTGTGGATCTGCCTCGGGCAATATGCATATGCATTAGGGGCAGATGATGAAGTCTGGCTGCGCCGGGCTAGTGGTCAATGACACATGTTGATAGAAGGGGCTAGCGCCCCTACCTGAGATCAGATTCTAAAAATGTCTTCTACATCCTGACAGTTTTCTGGAAAAGCTATGTTTCTATATGTCAGTCGTTCTTCGATTTTTCAAAAATAGCAGACCTACAAGCTCGTAGCGCGCCACTCGGTGGCGCGCTATGAGCTTGTAGATCTGCTATTTTTCAATAGCTAAAGCATAACATAATGCTAACACCAAAAGGGGTTCCCGCCCAAAATGAGTTAAAAATGAAAATCTAATATTATTTTACCAGCCCCAATGCCTTCACACTCCCGAGCAATCCAGGGGGGAAAGCAAGCATTGTTTGTTGACTCTGTACAACTCACTTTTGAGAACCTATACAACATTCTTGTACTACTTTTGAGGGGCGCGAGCCCCTCCTATGTCCAGCTTTTGGTGTGTACGCACAAACTTTGTCCTAACACAAACGTTAAATTCCCATTGACAATGAATGGACAATTTCACGTCATTGTGTAAACGCAAACATTGCGTAACACATACATTGATTGAGGAGGCTTTCAACTCTCAAACTGTCAAGCTATCGTCGATACACCGGGAAGACATATTTTCATATCATAACTGCATCAGAGGGTTGTCATTTTTGAGTGGTGAAAACCACTCCAACAACCAGCTTTGTCTGTATGTTTGTGTACCTGTGTACGTGTCCGTGCACAGGTGAGCATGGTTACCATGGTCGCTGACATTACGTCAGACCACAGCTGATCAGGCTATATAAGACCTTGCACCACTCAGTTCACACGGGTGTGATTTTTTTTAAAGTTACAACTCACTTGAGAACCTACAACTTTCCTTTACTACTCCTCAAGATACATTTTGTCGATCTTAACCCCCTTATGGCCATTTGACGTTATTGACGTAATCGTTTAATTCCCTGTAATCGGGAGCTTAATGTAACAAAATGTAGCAACTTTTAGCTTGTTTGGCTAACGGCCGAAGTAATCTACCTAAAACCGTCCGAAATCCTCGCGTGCACGCTCTCGCACGCACGCGCGCGGTCTTCATGTCCATCGCTGCGTAAAATGCGATCTTTGGGGCTTGATTAGAGCTTAATTTGACTTAGTTATTAAAATCAACGATGATAGCTTAGCATCCCGGACATCTGACTGTGCATCTGAGTGCAAAAAAGCTAGCGGATGTTTACGTCTGTTCAACCGGAAGTGATATCGCCAGATTCGCTCTGATTGGTCAAAATCAGCATAATGGTGAAGTTACCGCCACCATCAGGACTGGGTATAATACTATAGGATTGCCGTGTTAAATTGAGATATAGTGTGTATGTCACAGATTTTTCTATTGGCATTAAAATGACCAATTAAACATATGAATAGTGCAGGCAGAAGGCACAATCCACTGTTAATTAGGCTAGCCATAAGCCAGTTTTAAATTAGTACTCAACACAAGCAAAACCAAGTTCATCATGCTAGTGCAGAAGATCTTCCATTGTCTATACCCTATATCCAGATTGAATTCTAGCAAAATTACAGTACAGTACATATTGAAAATACCAAACCGTTCACATTATTGTACAGAAAGAGCTCCAGTCTCCCTTTTGAATTATAGGAAAAGTATAGTTGAGGCTTACACACTATATCAGGGGTGGGCAACTTTGACGATGGAGAGGGCCACTATATTTCCACACTCACTCCAGAGGGCCATATATTAGTCGTAGCAAAAATAGCCGATCTACAAGCTCAAAACGCGTCGCGCTGCGACACGTTTTGAGCTTGTAGATCGGCTTTTTTTGCTATATTCGAATTGAAATCTTGCATTATTTTTTGCTATTTTTGAATTGGAATCCTGAAAATTAACATTTTTATGTAATTTCAAATGCCTTTAATTATACGAGTGTTGAAGCAATGAGCTACTAATTTAGACTGAAGTAATTAAAGCGGGTCATGTTTGCATGTTGTGGAATTGTAAACAGCTGAAACCAATCAGTATTCTGACATTAACCTGAGGGCCGCATTAAGTGAAGGTGGGGGCCGCATGTGGCCCCCGGGCCGCCAGTTGCCCACCACTGCACTATATGCTGATATATTCTACAGACATGCTCCTGCTTCTTACTCTCAAACCCCTAGACTCAGTTTATCACCCACAGATTCATTACTGGAGTTCCCTTATACGACACTCACCGTTGCATTCTGCATGTCCTCTGTGGCAAGTTGGCTCGATGCAAGTTGCTTTTCATTTTGTCTGTAGGCAACGTCTACTATTGGCTCCCAGTACTTAACCCATTTCGACCGAGACCGATTCTACAAAATGTCTTCTAAATCATGACAGTTTTCTGAAAAACCCATGTTTTTAGGTCAGTGGTTCTCAAACATTTTCATGTCAAGAACCCCCAAAAATATATGAAATTTGGCGGCCGACTCCCATCTGAAAATAATGTTGTTCCAGGGACACCCCCAGAAGCAAAGATTTGAGTTAAAAAGAATATGTTCAAAGATTTGCGCCACATTTTCACGAATTTTCAAAAATAGCAGACCTACAAGCTCGTAGCGCGCCACTCGGTGGCGCGCTATGAGCTTGTAGATCTGCTATTTTTCAATAGCTAAATTATAACAATGCATTAAAACACCAAAAGGGGTTCCCGCCCAAAATGGGTTAACTGTCCTTTTGCGCAGATCACGCAAACCTCAGCAAAAAGGACAATATCGATGGCCTCCAACTGTATATGCTGATATATTCTACAGACATGCTGCTGCTTCTTACTCTCAAACCCCTAGACTCAGTTTATCACCCACAGATTCATTACTGGAGTTCCCTTATACGACACTCACCGTTGCATTCTGCATGTCCTCTGTGGCACAGAGGCGTGATAAAACACTAGTATCTTCGACAGCCGTAAATCCCTTTATTGGGCATTCACAACCCTATATATATATATACGCTGAAGGTCTGCGTTCTACTTCTATTCTCTGCAACATTTTGTTTTAAGTCTGTTCTTTTAACTCTTTACCGTTGATTTGAACCCTGCATATTTTTGTTTTAGCACTGTTATGTAAACTCTTGGAGTCACTGCCAACAAATGAATCCTCCATGATTTGCAAGGTTTAAATAAAGCTTTGACCACCAATTTACTATTTTAAGTTAACAACTCTTCTCTTCTGAGGGGTCCCAGTCCCTGGCACAAAACAGATGGGGGGGGGGGGGGGTCCGTGCAGCCAAATACATATCATTTTGGTGGGTCCTTGGCACAGAAACATTTGAGAAGTACTGGTTTTAGAAGGCGTGTTTGTAGAATCGGGACTCAGACCTCAGGAGTCAGGGGTGGTAGGTTTACCACGGATACGGATAGCAGTGTGATGCCACAGCAAGTATAATATATAAGGTCTACCCTATAGGAGATTGAGAATCCGAGAGCAGAGTGTAGTACAGAGTGCTAAAACGAGAAAGAGAGTAATACTCTACACACGTACAGTAGCATCGACAGCTTGTAGCGCCAAGGCGAAGACGTTCTCAACCCCAGGGCTCAAGGTCTCTCGGGAACCTCGGCCTCTAGAGATAATCCATCCACACAGGTAGACTAGCTCTATATACCCCCATTGTGCCAGGCTCTCAGGCTCTCCTGAGATTTGTACGTTTCGCCTATCCAGATAGAAATAAGAAACAAATTATTGAAGGGAAATAAATACTTTATTTATGCCTGCACATTTGTTTGCATTCACCGCCAACGCTGCCGGCTTACTGGTATACTTGATCTGCTTTGAGAAATTGGCAAACAATAAAAAAAAAAAGAATTTTAATACATTTTTGGGCCAAAAATGGCTCTTTTGATAATAAAGGTTGCCCATTCTGAACGGGAACCCCTTTTTTTTTTTTTTTTTACTTTAGCTATTGAAAAATAGCAGATCTACAAGCTCATAGCGCGGCACCGAGTGCCGCGCTACGAGCTTGTAGGTCTTCTATTTTTGAAAGTTTGTGAAAATGTGGCGCAAATTTGGAATATATATTCTTTCAGAGTCTGTGGTCCCTGGAACAACATATTTTTAGATGGGGGTTCCGTGGCAAAATTCAGATAATTCTGGAGGTCCTTGACATGAAAAAGGTTGAGAACCACTGATTATAGAAACTTTTTTTTTTTTTTTTTTAGAAAACTGTCATGATTCGAGCTCAGGTCTAAATGGGTTAAGTGGTTAACATGCATATATATACTGTACTCACCCGCTGCATCATTCTCTCTCTCTCTCTCTCTCTCTCTCTCTCTAGCTGCGGGGCGGCCCTCGTGGCCAGGATGCCACTGCGTGCCATGCCAGTCCACGGTGGTGGACGGTGAGGGCCTGGAGGAGGGGACTGTGTGCAGGAGGCTGAAAGGTGGAGGCCTGCAGCAGCATCACCAGGCAGGAGGAGACATGAACCTCTGCTGGAACGAGATTAAACGCAAGTCCCACAACATCCGGTAAGCTGCCTGCCGTCAAACACTGCTGCTCAATGGTGGGCAGAGAGAAGGGGCATTGTCAATTGTGTTTGAGCTCTGCTGCCGATTGGATTTTTTCGTTTCCATGGGGGACCAGAATGCTATTTCTATTCGCTGTGAGACAATGCTGTTCTTTCCCCACGCGCTAATTGGTGAAAGGATTTGGCTCGATGCAAGTTGCTTTTCATTTTGTTCCGTAGGCAACGTCTACTATTGGCTCCCAGTACTTAACCCATTTCGACCGAGACCGATTCTACAAAATGTCTTCTAAATCATGACAGTTTTCTGAAAAACCCATGTTTTTAGGTCAGTGGTTCTCAAACATTTTCATGTCAAGAACCCCCAAGAATATATGAAATTGGCGGCCGACTCCCATCTGAAAATATGTTGTTCCAGGGACTCCCCCAGAAGCAAAGATTTGAGTTAAAAACGTTCACTCTGAAAGAATATGTTCAAAGATTTGCGCCACATTTTCACGAATTTTCAAAAATAGCAGACCTACAAGCTCGTAGCGCGGCACTCGGTGCCGCGCTACGAGCTTGTAGATCTGCTATTTTTCAATAGCTAAATTATAACATAATGCTTTAAAACACCAAAAGGGGTTCCCGCCCAAAATGGGTTAAAGTACCCAAGCTGTGCTACTCATGCGCTTGGTTGGTTGGTGCGAGCGCTCTACCAACTGAACTACCCGGACACCATAATGTGTCAATTATATTAGTGTACTGCTAAAAATGATAGTTTTCCTTTACATGCATTGCAAACTGGACATGTTGCCACAAAGAAGTCCTGTTCCTGATTGCTAACGGCACTCAGTCATGCTGTACTGCGTCACAGCGTCACGTTACCTGCAGTTCATGTCAATCGGTTATTGGAAAAACCAAGACCAGTGTTGGGAGAAACCGAAGAAAAATGATTGCCGTGCAGAACTTTTATCTTAGAAGCTATTGATGCATGCAAAAATCAACGTCCTTTTATTTAACGATTTCACAGGGTTATCGATAATTATCAATAAACTACTAGGGACCGATGCAATTCGTGAACAATGCAATTAGAAATGCATGCCCCACCTGTTTATGCAATACCCGTTGTACCCGTCAGTCTGTGTCCCTTTTGTGCCCATATAATGGGTCAATCATGCCCCAATCTGGGAACCCATTCTGGGGGAGAACCCCTTTTTGAGTGGTGCAAACCACTCCAACAACCAGCTTTGTCTGTATGTTTGTGTACCTGTGTGCGTGTCCGTGCACAGGTGAGCATGGTTACCATGGTCACTGACATTACGTCAGACCACAGCTGATCAGGCTATATAAGACCTTGCACCACTCAGTTCACACAGGTGTGATTTTTTGTGTAGGAACAGGAGCTAGTTTTGGCCTCTCCCTATTTCTTAGTCCACTGCTTCTGTGTTTAATCCTACTAACAACAACACACGTTTAGTGGCAGTGGTGCTGACAGGTTCTGCTGTTTGCAGAGTCTAGACAGATTACAGTCATGGCCAAATATGGGGAGATCTGCTGATCCAATCGACTGCATCACTCCCTCGGGTCCTCTGCGATACCGAGTTTGAAGTCGAAGGACGCACATAATTATCATCATCATTATCACGCTCCTTTGTTTAGACTCTGGAGTGCAGTTGAGGGGCGAGCCCACGTTTTCAATTTAGCCAAGGTTACAATAATGGACACAATCAAGAAACCTTGTAATCTCCCCATTTCATCTATACCGGCGTGCCCAAAATAGGTTCAGTCAGCGAAGGGCTGCTGGTGTAGCGGACCGGGCACCTATAGGCTGCAAATGCCTATGGTGACACGCCTGGCAGCGTGTCGCGGGTTCGAATCCGGGTGCAGTACTTACAGTTGGGTGCCACCGATATTGTCCCTTATCATTTGACCCATTTAGGCCTGACCTCAAAAATCCTTCTAAATCCTCCAGTTTTCTGAAATAAATATTTTCACGATTTTTCAAAAATAGCAGACCTACAAGCTCGTAGCGCGCCACTCGGTGGCGCGCTATGAGCTTGTAGATCTGCTATTTTTCAATAGCTAAATTATAACATGTTTAAAACACCAAAAGGTGTTCCTGCCCAAAATGGGTTAACTGTCCTTTTGCGCAGATCACGCAAACCTCAGCAAAAAGAAAAGGACAATATCGATGGCCTCCAACTGTATAGGCTGCAAATGCCTATGGTGACACGCCTGGCAGCGTGTCGCGGGTTCGAATCCGGGTGCAGTACTTGGTTTAGACAGTTTTTGGTTTAGACTAGTCATTGGTTTGACCAGTCATTAGTCCCACAACTACAACCTATCTCAAACCTAACCTCCCACGGGGCAGCACACCTAAACCTAACCTTAACCCATGTCTAACCAATGACTAGTCTAAACTAAGTATGCACCCCTCGAATCCCCGACGACCTTTGCTGCGTGTCACTCCCCCAATCTCTCTCCCCAGTTCCGGTCACTCTACTGTCCTATAAAATAAAGGCATAAAAAGTCCCAAAAACTCATCTTAAAAAAAAAGAAAAGGGGAAAAAAAGAAAGAAAAATAAAGTGGTTCAATCTGTTTTTTTTTATTAATATTTAATGACTAATAACAACACTGGATTCATTGGAACGGAGATAATTTTTTTTTGCCGTTTCCTGAAAAGCAGTGGTTTTGGGACAGTATTGACATGCTTTGATCTTCTAACAATGCCACTCGATTTTTGCTGTTTGCGCTCCGTGTTCAGACGATTAGCAGAAGCTATTGTCTGCACACGACGCTGTCATATAATGTATTTTTCAACAGTTACTCCCGTCAGCATATTCATTATTGATATAATAATATGGGCTAACGCCGCCGCTTCAGAGAGACACACATGAGAGGGCTTGCGACTGTAAAACAATTAGCGGGCGTTTGTGTTACACTTTGATGCTTAATAATTGGAAGGCAGCCAGGCTTTGCCGCACCATTTGTTCTTCTCCACTTTCAGCCAGCATTCTATTTACACAATTGGGAGCTTTAATGGATTTACTTGACCTTATACTGTGTGTGCTACTTGGAGGGAGGGTGTAGTTGAAATTAGTGAAGACATCTTCCCCTGCCTGCAGTCCTGTGTAATGGAATCAGTGCAGATGGCTTGCAGCCTTGCGGTAGTTGTGTGGGACAGACTGACACTGCACTCTGACCTGAAATGGCTGAGGGGGGGGGGGGGGGAGTTAGTGGAGCGAGACATGGAGGGAGAGGGAGAGGACAGCAGCAAGGACAGGTATTGAATTGTTGTAGTCGTGGAAGAGGTACTCGCATGTCTTAACTTAAGTGAAAGTATCAATGCTGCGATATAGATTTAACCCATTTTGGGGGCGGGAACCCCTTTTGGTGTTTTAAACATTATGTTATAATTTAGCTATTGAAAAATAGCAGATCTACAAGCTCGTAGCGCGCCACCGAGTGGCGCGCTACGAGCTTGTAGGTCTGCTATTTTTTGAAAAATCGTGAAAATATTTATTTCAGAAAACTGGAGGATTTAGAAGATTTTTTTTAAATTTTGAGGTCAGGCCTAAATGGGTTAAGGCCTTATTTGGCAATATTTGGGCATGCCTGACAAAGAACTCCACATATGGGCTTAATCGGGACACAGTTTAAAAGGCAGGTGGTTTGTGCACATCCAGTTCCTGGCTGGTGCCGGACCAAGGCAATTACAGTGAAAAAAAGAGAGTCCGCACACAGGATTGCTCCAATGGTGTTCTTTTATTGAAACACCATAGTATAAGACACGACGTTTCGACCGCAGGCGGCCTTCATCGGGACACAGACATAATATCTGGGCGGGGCATGCATTTCCAACTTGCATCGTTCCAAGTAGGCCAGTGCTCCAACGGGCAACGCTGTATAGAGGCTCCAACGGGCACCGCTCTAGTTAATACAAATATTGACGAGAGACTTCTCTCATATTAATATACAATATTTATCAATGCAATTCCTATATAGATGATAATAAAACGACCAATATAAGGGGGGAAAAATGTCAATAAATCAACAAATTACAGAACTGGTTGAAATGGATTCAACAAGTCTCTAAGGGGGTTTTCGGAGACCCTGCACCTCACACCATGGCCTGTAAGATGAAGGTCTGTGTTCGCTCCGAGTCTGACGGACATGGGGGGGGGGGTCTTTCCCTCATGTTCATATCGCTTATGGACACATAACCAATCTGGTTATGTGTCTCCTACACACGCGACAATTTCACGGGACCGCGCCCACGGAAACACACTTGTGTTGTCGCCCCTTAAATTGTCGTCGTGCGTACAATAAAAACCGACAACTGCACCGCTGCCCGTCTGAAAAGGCCTTTATTAATCCTGTATTAACCCATTTTGACCTGAGATCAGATTCTAAAAATGTCTTCTACATCCTTGACAGTTTTCTGAAAAAGCTATGTTTCTATGTCAGTGGTTCTTCGATTTTTCAAAAATAGCAGACCTACAAGCTCGTAGCGCGCCACTCGGTGGCGCGCTACGAGCTTGTAGATCTGCTATTTTTCAATAGCTAAAGCATAACGTAATGCTAACACCAAAAGGGGTTCCCGCCCCCAAAATGGGTTAAGTACTTCAGTCAAAGTACAAAAGTATTGGCATCGAAATATACCTAAAGTATCAAAGTAAAAGTGCTCATTATGCCAGAAATGTACCATTTCGAGTTTTCGAAATGTATTCTTCTGAAAATGTTAGATCTTCAAGCGCATCACGACACATTGTGCGCTTACAGATCAAGATCGGCTATTTTCAAATAGCCGGGAATATAGGGTATAGGCCTGACGTCGAAATTAAAAAAGTTTTCTAAATCATGACAATTTTCTGAAAGATTTGAGGCACATTTTAACAATTTAAAAAAAATAGCAGACCTACAAGTTCATAGCGCGCCACTCGGTGGCGCGCTATGAGCTTTGTAGATCTGCTATTTTTCAATAGCTATAAATTATAACATAATGTTTAAAACACCACAAAAGTGGAAATACTCCAGTAAAGTACAGTACTTAGTTACTTTACACGATTATTAAATTGTCACATTTAAGAATTGTTGAGACTAGACACGAAGAAAGATATAGAATGTGGAAAGAGTTGGGATGGGATTGTGTGTGTGTGTACAGGTACTATGTGTGCGTATATGTGTGCGCGTGTGTACGTACGCAACTTGAAAAGGCTGTCTGGTGACTGGTGTCCGGGGGAAATGTGTTTGACTGGATTAGGCAGCAACAGACGGACAAGTGGCTGGCTTTATATAATAGTCTGTCTGACGTTGATTGACGGGTGGCTGAGGAGCCTCCGCTGCTGCAGTATAGCGATGAGGGACGGGAGACAAGCTTATAGCGGCTTGCTTTCTCCTCTCTTTGAACTGTCACACACCTTATATTCAACACACAGACTCGCACGTCGACTGGCATTCCTCCCCCGTCTTCCTTTTGTTATATTTCCTTTTAGTGACACAACGTTCCTGAAGATATTATATGTGAAAATGACCTGCCAAAGATAAAGAGCAAACACTCTGAACCAATTTAACCCATTTTGGGCGGGAACCCCTTTTGGTGTTAGCGTCATGTTATGCTTTAGCTATTGAAAAATAGCAGATCTACAAGCTCATAGCGCGCCACCGAGTGGCGCGCTACGAGCTTGTAGGTCTGCTATTTTTGAAAAATCGAAGAACGACTGACACATAGAAACATAGCTTTTTCAGAAAACTGTCAGGATGTAGAAGACATTTTTAGAATCTGATCTGATCAAAATAGGTTAATAATTTGCTGCTGTTATCAGGCTGCCATGGTGCTCTGGAATTGTCAACTCGACCTTTAATTGGACAGAGAGTTGAGCGTTTGGAAGAGCGCTTCGAACCTTTAGACAGAATCATTCCACTGTTCTCTCCTCTCCGCAACGTACCGACCACATATTAGTTGCTAATATTGACTGAAAGCAGGCGTTCTGATATCAGCGGTTGCAGGCAGCCGTGAATTGATTTCATGCAGGCCCAGAGTAGATAGGATGGATGCCGATGGTCCACGTTATATACTTTATATTATGCTATACGTTATCAGTGTAGAATGGATTTGGCGATGAACGAGACAACCACTTTGTTACCACATTGTGCTTCTAAAGTGTGTTGACGACCATGTGTGTGGTTTCTGCAAATGTATTTTACTCTAGCTTCGATACAATTCTGATTGTTTCATTAGAGGAGAATGCAATAATTGTTGTGTTTACTTATGTCAGTGTTTAAAAAACATTACATACTGTATCTAACCAGTGAGACGCCTGGGGGGGGCAAGAAGCGACCTCGCGTATCTTGAGTGTACAGGGTGGGATGAGGTCAGATCCAAATATGGAATGTAAGAACAGGTCAGCAGCACCATATATGGAGATCTAAGGGTGGCAGCTGTACCTGTATTGAATATACAGGGTTTGATGATGGCCCAGGTAGGGCCAGGCCTTAACCGTTTGACCGCTACCATTATTCAATCCCTCCGCCGCGTCCTGCCAGGGTTTTATCGCACGTGACACTTACTTTGAAGAGCCAAATATCCGTAATCGCATTTTACTATGAAACCATTCCATGTGTGTTGACGAAGCTGGTGCTTGTTCTCTCGGTCGGTGGTGGAAAAAGTGGACCGCGAGTATCACAGCGCCTGCTACAGGCCGTTGAAAACGCTTGTCTGTGACAAAGCGACCCCTGCAATGTCGCTTCTGGAGATAAAGCCGTCTAAAAACAGGGCAGGCAATGTAAGTGGATGCGCGGATTGCGCGCGCATCTTCAAAATGGCCACGGCCATTGGCTCAGAAGCATAACAGAGCTAACGAACGGTAGCTTTTAATACGATCGTATTAAAACATGCATTAAATAATACATTTCCGGGTGTGGCACCGTACGCTATTCTACGTGTCTATGTTCCTGGCAGGCCTCGTGTTAATTCATTTCGGGCCTATTGAGAACTCTTAGTAGTAGTTCGCCGGCTGCACAAATAACTTTGGGGCGGGCCCGTCTGGAGTTTAACCCATTAAGGCCTGACGTCGAAATTCTTTAAAATGTTCTTTTAAATCATGACAATGTTCTGAAAAACCTCATGTTTCCATATCAGTGGTTCTCAATATTTCATGTCAAGGACCCCAAAAATGATCTAATTGGCTGTTCCAGGGACCCCCCCCCATGAGCAAAGATATGAGT
This sequence comes from Electrona antarctica, assembly GCF_951216825.1. NCBI lineage: Eukaryota > Metazoa > Chordata > Actinopteri > Myctophiformes > Myctophidae > Electrona > Electrona antarctica. Next base: position 59,558,980 of record NC_136806.1, read on the forward strand.
TAAAAACATTGGCTCTGAAAGAATATATATTAAAAGATTTGCTAAAAACTATGCGGCCCCTGTCTAAAGCATCTACAAGCAAAGACTTTGAGCCTTTGGTCCAACCAAAAACGGAGAAGGACAAGTTAAAGGAGTTGTTTCCTGCACTATGCAGTGAAGCCCCTATAGGAAGCTACTGGATGAAGATGATGTGAAAGTAGCAGCAGATGCCATGAAAGAGTTGGAGATGTTTATGCCCAGTGTCAGTGGTTTGGACTCCAAAAGCAGCAAGAGAAGGTCAGACAAGGAGAGGCGACACAGCAGGAGTCGTAGCAGAAGGCGAGACCAGGATAGAGACCGGGATCGCAGAAGACGTCACCGCTCGCGCTCGATATCGAGGTCGCGCTCCAGGGACCGTGACCATCACAGAGGCGACAGGGAGCGAGACAGAGATAGAGACCGTAGCAAGCGGCACGAGTGGTTGTCCCCTCCAAGAAAAAAAATCTGAATATTATTCTCTCGCCTGATATCATTGAAGATGTGCTAGGACGTGTACACACGTCCTTTTGAATCCGTCGGTTGGATTGGACGCGTCACCCTTTGGATGGCAGAAGATCCACCAAGGACAGCTCTACTGGAGTCCGACTTATGGAGGTTTGAAAATCCTCCTTTCAACTGCTTTACACCGTGATTATATTTTCAATCCCATAGCTGGAAGCGGTGGGGCGTTGCCATAGGAACCAACCAATGTCATTTGACCAACCAATGTCAAATGCTGCGGTTGGACTCAACCATTATATAGACAGAGTATACATTGATCAAGATCTGATATTTTTCAATAGCTAAAGCATAACATAATGCTAACACCAAAAGGGGTTCCCGCCCAAAATGGGTTAATTGCCTCTGCTGTCATGGTATGGGTGTGTGTGTGTGTGACTGGATGAATGTGACACAACAGTACTGTACATTGTAAAGACAAATGCTTTTGACAAAAGCGGCTATTTGAAATACAGACCATTTTTCCTTTCCAACACGTTGCCAACTTTATGTTACTTCAAGCTCATGTTTTAACATGATGCACATTTGTGTTTTTAGGCAATCATTTTAGCTTTTGCTCCGGGGGGGGGGGGGGGGGGGGGGGGGGGGCTTGTTGAATCCCTCCACATATCCTCATTACATGCATACATACTGTAGTCTCTTAGCTAAAACAAAAATACACACAAATTACTCTTAACCCATTTTGGCCTGACGTCGAAATTTAAAAAATGTCTTCTAAATCATGACAGTTCTCTGGAAAACCTTATGTTTCTGTATCAGTGGTGCTCAAGGACCACAACAATTATATGTAATATGCCTCCGCCCCCCATCTGAAAATATGTTGTTCCAGGGACCTCCCCAGAAGCTTAAGTTAAGTTAAAATGTTCACTCTGTAACAATATATTCAAAGATTTGAGGCACATTTTCACGATTTTTCAAAAATAGCAGACCTACAAGCTCGTAGCACGCCACTCGGTGGCGCGCTATGAGCTTGTAGATCTGCTATTTTTCAATAGCTAAAGTATTACATAATGCTTAGTTAAAACACCAAAAGGGGTTCCCGCCCAGAATGGATTTAAAGGACCTTTTCAACATCTCTTCGTTTTGTTTTAAAATATTTTGATTTGTATTATCGTGAGAACAATGGCTTCCATTTTTTGCATTGCAACTTTTCGGGGAAAAGAAAGCCTGCCGTTTCTATTAGCTTGGATTCCCCATCGATGATGTCACTGAGCTACCCACAGAGACACAGACTGAGTAGAAAAAAACATTGTGGGTATTTTATCATGAACATTAGTGAGGACTAATGTTGCTCTTGGAGAGGGACGCCTGGACGCGACCCGACTACGGATAAGCGGTTGAAGACGGACGGATGGATTAGTGAGGACCAAATTATAGGAAGAGAAGTTGAAAAGTGGTGAAAGTGGACCTTTTAAAGGTATATTCAGTGATTTCACTTAATTCAAATATCACTTATTTCTTATTTTTTGGATAATCCTCCCTACTATAAAGTGTGCTGACCATATAAGGAGTTCCTCCCTGTCCCCAGTGAGCCCCTGGGGTAAAAAAAACCCTAGTTTCGGTTTGGGCTTTGGGTGGCAAAGCCTTCATCCAATCAGGATGAGAGGGGCCTTCCTCCAATCATGATCGAGTGGGGCGGGCCTTGGTGAACGTGCTGTTGGTCTGTTGTACTTCCCCCACTGTAGAGCGTGTGCATGTGCACATCTTGTTACCGGGTGGACCAGGTTTTTTTTCCAAATCACCCAAATCACTGAATGCTCCTTTAATAAACCAAAGGATTTAGGTATTTTACATGTTCTGAATTGCAATGAGCGAGGTTACAGTATACACACATGTACAATGTGAAGCATTCTCGAGGTGTTTGGCTGTACTACGCTATGTTACTGCAGTGCCCGCACTGTTTTTTGTGCAGAATGCCCTCTGGGGTTTGGTGTGGGTGGCACAGTGGCATGGCGGGAATGTGTTTGGCACATGGCTTGCATGACTGCAGAGGGCCCACCCGCCCACGCTTGGAGTCTGTCGGACAAGGACAAGGAAAGACGTCTGCCTCGAATTCCTTTTCTTTCCCTCAGTGCTCGCAATGTCATCTCCACACACTGCCTCTATTCGGTGCATGTCTCTCTGACAGCCCATCTTTCTCTCACTCGTCCCCTTTTCGCTCTCTTTATTCCTCTCTTTGCTCTAACGCAGGGGTGGGCAACTGGCGGCCCGGGGGCCACATGCGGCCCCCACCTTCACTTAATGCGGCCCGCATGTTAATATCAGAATACTGATATAGTATTGATTTCAGCTGTTACAATTCCAAACCCGCTTTAATTACTTCATGACTAGTATTAAATGACTAGTACTTAATGACTAGTATTAAAATGTTATTGTCTTTTTGTGTCCAATGTGGTTATGTTAACAGTTCATAAAGTTAACATAACTGTAACTAAATGCTTTTGAAATTCAATAAAAAGGTTACTTTTCAGGATTCCAATTCAAAAATAGCAAAAAACTATTCAGGTTTTCAATTCAAATGTAGCAAAAATAGCTGATCTATAAGCTCAAAACGCGTCGCATTGCGACGCGTTTTGAGCTTATAGATCGGCTATTTTTGCTACGACAGTATATGCACTGTGGCCCCTCTGGAGTGAGTGTGGAAATATATTGGCCCTCGCCATCGTCAAAGTTGCCCAGCCCTGCTCTAACGCCTACGTTGTTTGACCCGCTCTCCTCCGTTTCCTTAACCCGTTTAGGCCTGACGTCGAACTTTAAAAAAAATGTCTTCGAAAAAGAATGTTTCTGTATCAGTGGTGCTCAATATTTCATGTTCAAGGACCCCAAAAACTATATGTAATTGGCCACCGCCCCCCCCATCTGAAAATATGTTGTTCCATGGGGGACTCCCCCCCCCCCCCCAGAAGCAAAGAGTTGAGTCAAAATGTTCACTCTGTAATAATATTATATTCAAAGATTCAAAGATCCACATTTTCACGATTTTTCAAAAATAGCAGACCTACGAGCTTGTAGATCTGCTATTTTTCAATAGCTAAAGTATAACATAATGCTTTAAAACACCAAAAGGGGTTCACGCCCAAAATGGGTTAAAGGACAACTTGACCAAGGTTCATGTTTTAGGTAGTTATTTAGAGAAAGTAAAAGATGAGTGTTCATTATTTTTTTCATTTGCTGCTTTCTTTTGTTTTAGGGATTTTAGCAGTTTTTGACAGGGGTGCAGGGTCATTCGAGCATGGGGCTAATTTTTTGTTTTTACAATTTCTTTTTTTTTATTATTATTTACTATAGTCCTAATAGACCCCAGGAAATTACATCTGGCCACAGAAGAAAATGTGAAGGTAGCCTACTGGGGGGAAGCCACACTATGTGTGTCATAGGCTCAAAATGTCAGTTTGACAAAAAAGAAAAAAATACACCTTTAGCCCCATGCTCGAATGCCCCCGCCCCCTGTCAAAAACAGCTAAAATCCCCAAAACGAAAGAAAGCAGCAAATTAATAACAAATTGAAAAAGTGCCCTTCTGGGCACAGGTCAACACCAGGAGGATAGGACTGTGTGAGATGTTTGGCAAAATGTTTAGTAATATAAACATGTTTTTTTGTTTTAGTTTTTGGAAACAATTTTCTTCATTTTGTTGAGGAAATGCAGAGCCAGATCACTCATAGCATCTCTGAGGATAGAATTCTGGATGAGCAGGACATGTGCAGCATTTTGAACGAAACGGGCCACTCCTGAAAACTTTGGAAGGCAATCTTAGCCAATCAGTGTAGAATCTGAGAAATCCAACAGACTAGTCTTGATCACATGACTACAGAGATCATGCGGACCGATTTGCGTGAGATTTGGATGAAATCTGTGCGACTAACATAAGCAATGTGTTTTTCAGAAATCGGCCTCATGGTGGCGCTATAACCCGGCAGAGGTGGAGGGATGCAGGGACAATGTTTTTCCATGGCCTCTAGGGAGTGCGCATACATAAGTTGTATACAGATCGATGCAGTTATAGCTAAAAACAGGAATTGGCCTGTTATAGCGCCACAGTGAGGCTGATTTGGGGAGAAAATTGTGGCATGTTGTCCTCGGCCTAGTGGAAATGTGCGTGTATAATTTCACGGAAATTGCACACTGTGTTTGTGATTTGTGGCATTTTGTTCGAAACGGACCAATCGTGTGAGCTTTGGAAGCCAATCTTAGCCAATCAGGATGGAAGATGGGAAATGGTGTCGCTCCGTGTTGATCACATGACTATGGAGATAGTGTATACCGAATTGTGTGATGTATGGATAAAATGTGTACGAGTAATCTACAGAAATGTGTTTTGCCTAAATCGGCCTCATGGTGCCGCTATAACAGGCCGTTGAGGAATATTTGGGGCAGAGGTTCGTCGTTGGCATCCAGGGAGTGTGTGTGCAAAGTTTGGCATGGATCGGGCCAACGGTGGCGGAGATTAGCTGATAACGGACGGACGGAAGGACGGACGGACGGACGGACGGAAGGAAGGACACACACACACACACACACACACACACACACACACACACACGGACGGAGTGCAAAACATACTCTCTCCCCATGCCTTCGGCCTGGTGAAGACAATTAACACTCATCTTTTACTTTCTCTAATAACAACCTAAAACATGAACCTTGGTTGAAAAAAACTAAAGTTGTCCTTTAAGGGTTTTTTTGTGCACATTCTGGGCTCTCAGCCCTCCTTCCCCCTCTGTATGCTGCAGGAGTCCCTGCTACAGCGCCCCCTAGAGTCACTCGGAGCTTTAGTGCGGGTGGCCTGGGGTGATGCTGCGTCCCACTTTCTCTGTGCCCTCCTCCCCCTCAGGCTATACCTCCCCCAGCCTGCAGGCCCCATCGAGCTCCAATTACGTGTTAATAATGAGTTTATCTACCTTTCAGGGTCAGGGCGGCTGGAGGGGGCTCTATATGATTGGACAGCAGTGCGCCGCGATACCATTGGATGATTCGATCAGAACAACAGCGTTGATATATTATTCTCGACGGCGAGAACAAAGGGGGGGGGGGGGGGGGGGTCTGCGTTGTTGTTGCAGGATGGTATATTAATCCATTTTGACCTGAGATCAGATTCTAAAAATGTCTGTTTGAAAATGACAGTTTTCTGAAAATGTTTCTATGTCAGTCGTTCTTTGATTTTTCAAAAATAGCAGACCTACAAAGCTCGTAGCGCGCCACTCTGTGCCACGCTATGAGCTTGTAGATCTGCTATTTTTCAATAGCTAAAGCATAACATAATGCTACCACCGAAAAGGGGTTCCCGCCCAGAATGTGTTAAGATGTTGCTTGTCTTTGCAGTTTTGCTCAACAGTGCTGATGGCTGCTGTTTGAACGTTTGACCCAGATTATTACCTCTTACCTCTGTTTGACCCGTTCGCATTTTTAAAACAATGCTCTATTTGTCAGCCAAAGGAACCCATTGTGACGTCTCCCTCACTAGAGCCAAGAGAAGACTCCCTGCTGATCCCTCGCTTGCGACTCCGTTAAAAGCACGGCCGTTGACACCATCACTGAATGACGGCAGGTCGGCCCCTCGGTGGGTGGGCAAACAATGGAACGGAAATTGGAAATCCGTATGATGGTGGCGGTGGGGGGATTTCTTTCCTGTTTCCTGGGTTGGCAAAGCAAATTAACTCTCAAATGCTTTAATGACGGAAAACAAACAAATGGAACATTAGAACCCCATGAATAATTCAAGTCGACACTCTTGTCTGTGTGTTGTGCCATGTGCGTGCGTGCGTCTGTGTGCGTGTGTGTGTGTGCGTGCGTGGCGTGCGTGCGTGCGTGCGTGCGTGCGTGCGTGCGTGCGTCTGTGCGTGCGTGCGTGCGTGCGTGCGTGCGTCTGTGTGCGTGCGTGCGTGCGTCTGTGTGCGTGCGTGTCTGTGTGCGTGCGTGCGTCTGTGTGCGTGCGTCTGTGTGCGTCTGTGTGCGTGCGTGCGTGCGTGCGTGCGTGCGAGCGTGCGTGCGTGCGTGCGTGTGTGCGTGCGTGCGTGCGTGCGTGCGTGCGTGCGTGCGTGCGTGCGTGCGTGCGTGCGTCTGTGTGCGTGTGTGTGTGTGTGTGTGTGTGTCTGTGTGCATGTACGGTCCCGTGTACCAGATCCTTGGAATTAAACTATGTATGAGAGAGGAGCACTGAACTGTGGCCATGCCGGTGATCTGGTGCAGAACAAATCAGATCACTGCACAAAAGTCTTGTGCAGCTTAAAGCTCAAGTTATACTTAGTTGTGCCTACAGTGGGTCCAGTGGCATCCACCGATAGCGGGAGCAACAAGCGCGTGCACGACACGTTGCAGCGTGACACGGCACACACGCTTCTGAGCGTTTGTTTTCTTTCGGTGCACGACACAGACGCGTAACTAAGTATGAATCATGCTTATAGAGACGGTGTTGATGTTTTTGGACCCCGTCTCTATCTTTAACCCATTCTGTACGTACGGGAACCCCTTTTAGCTATTGAAAAATAGCAGATCTACAAGCTCGTAGCGTGCCACCGAGTGGCGCGCTACGAGCTTGTAGATCTGCTATTTTTGAAAAATCGTGAAAATGTGCCTCAAATCTTTGAATATATATTATTACAGAGTGAACATTTTAACTCGAATCTTTGCTTCTGGGGGGAGGTCCCTGGAACAACATATTTTCAGATGGGGGTCGGCGGCCAATTACATATAATTTTTGGCGTCCTTGACATGAAATATTGAGCACCACTGATATAGAAACATAAGGGTTTTCAGAAAACGGAAGAGGATTTAGAAGACATTTTTTAAGGCCTAAATGGGT
>NC_136806.1:59566517-59581517 GCF_951216825.1 Electrona antarctica
CTGGGGGCGTGTTCCCTCCTCCGCGTCATCAGTGCCCATACCCGAGGCGTGGTTGGCGAAAGGGCCTTTCTGTGTGGAGTTTGCATGTTCTCCCCGTGTCCCCTAGGGTAGATACCCTCACAAAAACATGCCGTAATCCTGGTCTCTAAACTACCTCCCCCTGGCCAGCCGGGGCGCCTGATGGAGGGGAAAGGAACTGGTCGGAATAACGTGTTCCTTCCACGCGATGTCCAGCCGGGGAAACTCTCCCCTGTCAGGTGAAAAGAAGCAGCTTGGACTCCTCATGCATAGAAGGAAGCATGAGGTCAGTCCGCTGCCCCCCCAGGTTGGCAGAGGAAGTGTAGCGCCCAGGATTACATTAGATAATTGACACTGGGTGAAAAAATGGGTTACAAAATTGTGGGATAAAACATTTAGTAAAAAAAAAAGTAATTGGGTGCATCACGTGCATGCTATTTTGCGTGTGCGTGCGAGCGTACAGTATGCGTGGTTGTGTGTGTGAAATGTCTCCTATACTGTACTACTGTCCTGGGCTGGCTTCATGTCCCCCATATCATATCAGCCTGGGAAGGCAGGAGCTTATTGTTGGCAGCAACCCATCACCATGTGTCCATGATACCATTACAGGTGCTCTATTTGTCTCCCTATGGCTGCTGCTGTGTTATGGTAGCAGTGGAGGTAGTGCAAGTGCATGAACGAGCGTGTGTGTGTGTGTGTGTGTGTGTGTGTGTGTGTGTGTGTGTGTGTGTGTGTGTGTGTGTGTGTGTGTGTGTGTGTGTGTGTGTGTGTGTGTGTGTGTGTGTGTGTGTGTGTGTGTGTGTGTGTGTGTGTGTGTGTGTGTGTGTGTGTGCGTGCGCGGCATATGATTTGCAGCCTTTCGAAGCTTTCCCCCCGTGAAGCTGCCTGTGTGATCCGGTGATGGATGACCTGAGATGTACCCCCTCCGTCCACCCTGACTGTGTACTACAGTATGTGTGTTGTGTTGTGTGTAAGGGGAGGTTGACCGTGTACTGTATTGGTTCAAGTGATACGCACGCACACACGCACGCACGCACGCACGCAGTTTAACACTTTATTTATGTCCATTGTCCACACACACAGGGAAAGCATACAGGGACACACATATTGTAGGTTGCAGTAAATGTTACATTCACAAACTCATGGATATGTCCTCATGTCCATACGACACACATGTCAGATAGGATGCAACAGGAAGCACATCTCCAGAAATTCTACAGGTGCCGGTCAAAAATATACGTACAATGAAAAGGAAGGGATTGTCCGCACACTGTTTCTCTGCTCCCAGGAAAATTCTTTATTAACACAACCGTTGCTGGGATTCCTTCAAAATAGAAAAAAGACATGGCCGCTTTTACTCGGAAACCCACGACCCAGAAACAATCCACTAAAAAAAGTTTACTTTACATAGCTAGCTTACATTGCGATCGTTTTAATTTATACGATATATGATCCAAAAAGCGTTTATATTTTGCGGGAGAGACGGATGAGGAGCAGAAATGAAGCGCCAGTATATCGATCCGTTCAACACCACGGAGAGCGCCCTGGATTAGGAGAGACGAGTCATTCTTTCCGCCGCGCTAACGGCTAAGTCAACGGTAAGCTAACAATTGCCTAGAGTGTAGCATACGGTAGCCGAAAGGCGAACTGACAAATAAAAAAAAGGAAAAAATTCAGAATATTCTTATCTCGCCCCGTATCATTGAGGATGCGCTAGGACGTGTGAGGACGTCGGAGCACCCCTCGGTTCGAGTCCCTAAGACGTTTCCAGACGTCCTATGTACAGAATAACGTTTCAGATCCTTGTGGGTCTTCGTCAGGTATCATACCTGACGAAGACCCACAAGGGTCGAAACAGTGTGCGGACATCCCTTCCTTTTCACAACACACATGTCACTCAGCATCCCAATGGGCACAAGCAGTGGCAGCTCCGCCATATATAGGGCAGCAGAGATGGCACACTTTGCCCAGCCTTTTCTGCCTCGTCTTTGGGCGCGGGCATCCCAAGTTGTCGAAACCCTCCGACAACCACACACACAAGCCACACGAACGGAGAATGAGATGTCTCACACACACACGACCACAGGTGTCTTATATCTTCTACGGGCTGTTTGGCTTAGCTTTAATTTCTCAGCTTCCCCTAAGGTTTGTGTGTGTACCTTTGCACACACAACTCTTAACCCATCTCGGGCGGGAACCCCTTTTGGTGTTTTAACTAAGCATTATGTTATGCTTTAGCTATTGAAAAATAGCAGATCTACAAGCTCATAGCGTGCGCTACGAGCTTGTAGGTCTGCTATTTTTGAAAATTTGTGAAAATGTGCCTGAATATATTCTTTCAGAGCGAGTTTTTTACTCAAATCTTTGCTTCTGGGGAGGTCCCTGGAACAACATATTTTCAGATGGGGGTCGACAGCCAATTACATATAATTTGTGGGGTCCTTGACATGAAATATTGAGCACCACTGATACAGAAACATGAGGTATTTCAGAAAACTGTCAGAATTTTGAAGACATTTTTAAAAATGTTGACGTCAGGCCTAAATGGCTTAAAGGAGTGTGCTGGGGTGTGCTGTGGGCCCAAAGCAAACTGCTTCCTCTCCGTGTTTCAATTACCTCAGCTGGCCGAGCTGCAGGGCTGACGACAAGGCTGAGGGACGGCACGCTCTGTTTCACACTGGTTCCCACACACTGACGGACCAACAGCCCTATCTATCCTGAATGGTAACTCACACCTTTCCCCCCCCCCTTCCCTTGTGCGCTTCCTCGCACAGCTACAAAACCGGACCATTTATGCTCCGCTCTGAGTCAAATGAACACTCTAGAGTTCTTTGACCCGTGTCACACCCCAGAAGTAGCCTCGGAAACCCAGACGTTTTTTTTTTCCAGGGAGAAAAAAAAAGTCTGGGTCCGAGTCCACTTCAATTTGGCATAGAGTAGCGCAAACATCTCTCACTCTCTGCTGATTTCTGATCGTCTGCACCTTTGTTAAATTGACACACACACGCACACATGTACACACACACACACTCCTCTCTCTCTCTCTCTGTCGCTCTAAGTAATTAGTCTCATGTCGCGCAGCTGCGCATAGTTTCTCCCGGCTGATCCTGCCGGGAGCTGCCTATGCCATAAAAAAGCATAGGTGAGTTCCAGGCTACCCCAGAAGTGATACGCAGTCCCTCTCCCCCCCCCCCCCCCCCCCCCCCCGCCCCGTCGGAACTCATCTGTGGAACCCCTCTATTCTGTACACAGGAAATTGCCCTTCAATTCTTTTTCAATAAGCCTATCTCACAGAATTTCCCCGCCCCCCTAAATACGCCCCCTTTCGGGGTTAGTGGTGATAGCGTGACGTCACTCCATAGACGCTACATGTTAAAAGAGGTTATTTAAGAAGTCTACAACTTTTGTTTTCTCAAGGTAAGGTTTGTTCTATCTGCTCGACCTGATTTACCATCTTGTTTGCTTCATAATAATATTGGTCTGTCACATTTTTACATTAGAAAATGTACTTAGATTCTCCAGAGAAAAAAACGTGTAAATGCCCATGTTAAAGTCACCACTATTTACCGGAAGTGGGCGTGAAAAACGGGCTGTGAGATAGGCCTATTGCCGGCATAGTCTCTCTCTCTCTCTGGTCGTGACATGTCAATTGTGCCCGGTTGGGCTCGGAGCCAAGTGACGTCCTCTCCTGGTCGTTGCAGTGCATTGTTGTTTCTCAGTGGTTTGGTTTGGAGAGTCGGTTCTCATTGTCCCCCCTTGTCTACATTTAGATTCAGTCATTGTGTCAGCAGCGCTTTGCCGTTAACTCTGAGAGCTATTTAGCGGTGCTGTCATCACACTATTGGTCGTCTCTCTCTGTAACAGCCCACTCAATGCCGTCGTTGATATACCTATTTGTCTTATTTTCTTTCTCCCAGAGACTATACTCTTACAGAATAGGGCGAAGTTGCATCTATTTCCCGTGTTCTCATTGTTATTCTGCTGCTTGTGAATTCACACTCATTCCGTCGTCGGCCTCGTCGTCGTATCATGTTCTCTTCCGAATGAGAACATCAACGAGACACTTGCATCTTTCCGTTTCTCTCTCTTTAAGGGTTCCGCTCTCATCATCTCTCCCATGTTTGCTGTCTGCTATTGTGGATGTCTCTCCTGTTTTCCGTGTGTTGTGACAGTGCGCCGGCAAAATGATGGCGCGCGGAAAATAATGATATTTTGAGCTTCAGGGCTGGTTGCCGGTGTGTAATTGCAAGCGGGAGGGTTATTTTCACACCCTGCGTCCAGCCTATCCCAAGCTGTGCCACTGATAGAAATGTGTATAGTGTCTATACCTTGTCTCGTGTGTCTACTGTATACAGAAGTGCAATTCCACGTGATTGATGTATTATTTGTCAAGGCTGTGTATATGTGGCGATATACGTGTACATGTATATGCTTTATTAAGAGGGACCGTGTGGACCATGCACACTTCACTGAAGGAATGCTAAAACAGACAATATTGATTCGACATATTACAGAATATTCCATATCTTGTGTGTTGCATTTTAATTTCAACGAATAGACAACAACACCTTTTTTTTTCCCGGCTTACGCCTTTTATTGGTTTTTGAAGGGACAGACAGTAGGCTGACAGGAAACGGGAGAGAGATGGGGGAAGACATGCAGTAAAGGCCGTGTCGGGCTCGGGAGTCGAACCCGCGGCACACTGCGACTGGATTACCAGTCGGGTGCCCAGACGGTTACGCCACCGCCTGGGCCGACAACAACACCTTTTGACATTTCTGTATATCCGTTTCTTTTGTAGCAACTTTGAAGTCGAAAGAGCTGTACAGCTGGTTCTTTTCCCGACACCGTGAGCTGTGGGAGGCAGTGGTCAAATGTCAACTTCATTGTTGCTTTGTTGGGAAATCAAGGTTTTGGTTTTTTTGTAGTTGGCTGCGCTAACGTGTGCGTGTGTGTGTGTGTGTGTGTGTGTGTGTGTGTGTGTGTGCACGTGTGTGCGTGTGCGTGCGTGTGTTGGCAGGGTGCGACTGGAGGCCTTCTCTGACAACAGCGGGAAGCTACAGCTCTCTCTGCAGGAGATCATAGAATGGCTGACCGCCAAGGACGAGGAGATGTCGGAACAGCTGCCCATAGGGGGCGACGTGGGAGCCGTCCAGCACCAGAGGGAGTTTCACCAGGTATATAATATCGCTGTCCCGAAACATACAATTGAATGCTCTCAGACACATATGACGTAAATTCTCCTTTCATTGTCAAATGGCATTTAATGTTTGTGTTCAGACAGAATCGACACCAAAGCTGTATATCCCATTTTTGGGCGGGAACCCATTTTGGTGTTTTAAACATTATGTTATAATTTAGCTATTGAAAAATAGCAGATCTACAAGCTCGTAGCGCGCCACCGAGTGGCGCGCTACGAGCTTGTAGGTCTGCTATTTTTGAAAAATCGTGAAAATATTTATTTCGGAAAACTGGAGGATTTAGAAGATTTTTTTTTTTACATTTTGAGGTCAGGCCTAAATGGGTTACAGGAGGGGCTATAGCGCCCCTCGATAATACCAGACTAGTGCCCGGGCTGTAGAGCACCGAGTCGGTAACGATGGAGGTTGGAGGTCCATGCCCCACCCCGGCTATGCAATACCCGTTGTACCCGTGTCAGAGTACCCGTTCCGCCCATCTGTCCCTTTTATGCCCATATATGGAGATTTCTGTATCTGTCTCTCTGTGTCCCCTTTATTCCTATATATGGAGTTCTGTGTCAGGCATGCCCAAATATGGAGTGTTGTGATGTCAGAACAGGCCAGCTCCATATATGGACCCTGGGCAGGGGGCCCTGTCCAGAGCCCGGGCAGAGAGAGGCCTTTTGTGGCGGTTCTGAACAACCGTGGGTCCGACCGACTTGACACCGGGCACTGCACTGGTGTGGAACGCGTGTGTAGGATTTGAAGTCGGCGAACGGTTCTCGAGTCACGTACATTACAGCCGTACACACGTACAGACAGACCTACAGAGACATGGTGCATTTATGGATATAGATATGTAGATAACTTCCCTGGCGTCTTTTTGTTGTCGTTTTGTAAGTAGCATCTACTTCCTCACTAAAGTCACGTGACCAAGACACACACGCACACACGCAGGCTCCCCACTGCATGGCCTGAGGAGGAAAAAAGGGGGATGATTGACAGCTGGGACAGCCAATCGCTAACGGGAGCCGCTCTGAAATATACCCTGCAGTCAGTTCTTGTAAACGGAACCGGACCCGCTGCGGGTCGGGGCGGAACCCTGGGTATTTTCGCATCTCGGGGCTTTACCCGAAGACCTCTAATGGAAACGTCTGGGGAACCACTGTTTTATAGATGACATATCTGTGCAGTTATTATACCCGCTACATTCGGTAAATGTGATTCCATTTAGTTGCAATGTATTTGTGTTTTGCTGTGAAATGTGTGGCCTACCTACAGTTGGAGGCCATCGATATTGTCCCTTATCATTTGACCCATTTAGGCCTGACCTCAAAATCTTAAAAAATCCTTATAAATCCTCCAGTTTTCTGAAATAAATATTTTCACGATTTTTAAAAAATAGCAGACCTAGATCTGCTATTTTTCAATAGCTAAATTATAACATAATGTTTAAAACACCAAAAGGGGTTCCCGCCCAAAATGGGTTAACTGTCCTTTTGCGCAGATCACGCAAACCTCAGCAAAAAGAAAAGGACAATATCGATGGCCTCCAACTGTAGTTAACTTTGTTCCCTGTTATTAAACGATCCAGTTGACCGCATTCTTAGTCACACCAATAGCTCGGAGACATAGTGGCAGCCAACGGGAACCTTGGACCTGTTCTGTTCTGTCCAATCGTGCGGTTTAAAAGATTAGAGTCATCTGGGCAAATAAGCTTTTTGATTAACTTACAGTTGTACGACAAGATGATCGATTGCAGTTTCACCCTGGTCTGTAGTATTTATTTAATGCTAAGGTGCATTTCAACACTTAAATGTTGCCAACTACTGTATGTAAGTGAGCGCTACGCACGCATGCGCACGCACGCACGCACGCATGCACGCACATGCACATGCACATGCACATGCACATGCACACACACATGCATGCGCACACGCACACATCACAGTACCCTACTGAAAACAGAAGTAAATGATGTTGTTACTGAGCGATGGTAAATAAGCAGCCTGACCTTATTTGTCAAAAAGTCAACTCCTTTTCTCACCGTCTTGCCGCCAGCATTGAATCGCACATTGCCAAGGTTTTATCGTGCGTAACACTTATTTTGAAGAGCCAAATATCCGTAACCGCATGTTACAATGACAAAATGCTGTGTCTTGACCAGTTGTTGTTCTCTCGCTCGGTGCACATGAACCCATGTTTCTAAAGCCTCCGGCCACATGAACCCATGTTTCTAAAGCCTCCGGTCACATGATACCCATGTTTCTAAAGCCTCCGGTCACATGATACCCATGTTTCTAAAGCCTCCGGCCACATGATACCCATGTTTCTAAAGCCTCCGGCCACATGAACCCATGTTTCTAAAGCCAGGAGGACTCCACACAATCTGATATGCTAACTTTGCTATAGGTTGCATTCTACTCTAACTTGTGAGAGTATCTCAGCTGAGGATCTTTACTTACTTACGCCTATAGCCCAACTTTGGGCATAGCCACGAACAAGAGCTCTCCAGACATCCCGGTCCTGGGCCATTTTCTCCAGCTGTCCCCATGTGTGGCCAGATCTCTTCACATCTGCATCCAGGTCACGGCGCCAGGTGTTTCGTGGTCTGCCCCTCTTCCTTCTCCCTTGTGGGTTCCAGAACAGGGCATGTCTTGTGATGCTAGATGCAGGCTTGCGAAGAGTGTGGCCGATCCATCGCCAGCGCCTTTGGATGATTTCTTCCTCTACCGGGTGTTGACTTGTTCGCTGCCACAGTTCCCGGTTACTGATTTTATTCGGAGGATTCTTCTGAGGATCGTGACCTTCTAATGAGTCTCTCATTAGAGGGTCACGATCCTCAGCTGAGATACTCTCTGATCCAAAGCCTCCAGGTTGTAACACAGAGGACTGGGCATTAGAGCCCCTACGTTCCTACACAAGGATTTAACTACATTCGTTTAGCACGTGGCTGGATCACGGGCTGCTGCAGTTCAGCTATCCATCAAAATAATAGCTTTATTGCACTGTGTAATGCTCTGGCTCTTATCTATGGGACAGATATATGGGGAAGAAAATGGCTCTCCTTTGCACAAGTAAGACGCGCGAGCGAGGGAAGCGAACGCAGCTCGTAAATGGCAATAACAACAATTAGAATAAATTACGTACTTTTTTAAGGGTTTTTGAAGATTTTTTTTAAGTTACGTTTTTTTTAAAGTTCTTTTTTAGTGTGTGTGTGCGTGTGTGTGTGTGTGTGTGTGTGTGTGTGTGTGTGTGTGTGTGTGTGTGTGTGTGTGTGTGTGTGTGTTTTTTCTTTTTTTAAAGTTTTTTTTAAGTTAAGTTTTTTTTAAGTTAAGTTTTTTTTAAGTTAAGTTTTTTTTAAGTTAAGTTTTGTGTGTGTGTGTGTGTGTTTTGTGTGTGATACAGCTGCGCCCTCTGGTGGCGGGCAGGTGGTGTTACAGCGTGACAGACAGACAGACAGACAGACAGACAGACAGACAGACAGACAGACAGACACACAGACAGACAGACAGACAGACAGACAGACAGACATGTTCTGCTAGGTCTCATAGTTAGTGCTCACTGCGTTCACAATCACTGCGTTCGCAATTAAAGCTACCCTGGATAGAGCGATACCAAAAGGCCCAGCGTGTCTTCAGGTCAGGGAGGTGGCTGCACTGAAATCCTTTTTCTTCTGAAAGATTTGGTGGTGGTGGTGGTGGTGGTGGGGGGAATTTCTTCATGCTTTTATTTATTTTTTAATAGGAGATAAGAGGGTAGAGAGAGATAGGAAACACAGGGCAGAAAGATGGGGACAGACATGAAAGGAGTATACCGTATGGTCATCTTTTGTTTATTCAGTGACAGCCATAGCACAGATTCCAAGACCCCGGAAAGGTGGTCCCAGACCATCTATCTATCTATCTATCTCTCTGTGATGTTCACTCCGCTCGCCCACACCAGTCCTTCTTCTTTCTCGAGAGCTGCCTATAAAGTCTTTATATACATGCAGTTGTCAGATGTTTACAGAAATATTCATGTCATGTAGTTCTCTCGATCCCTTTGGCCTTTAAGCTGATTGGCTCAAATCTCAAATGTGTTTAATCATCATAACAGATGAGACTTGAGACAACATACAGTTGGAGGCCATCGATATTGTCCTTTTCTTTTTGCTGAGGTTTGCGTGATCTGCGCAAAAGGACAGTTAACCCATTTTGGGCGGGAACCCCTTTTGGTGTTTTAAACATGTTATAATTTAGCTATTGAAAAATAGCAGATCTACAAGCTCATAGCGCGCCACCGAGTGGCGCGCTATGAGCTTGTAGGTCTGCTATTTTTGAAAAATCGTGAAAATATTTATTTCAGAGAACTGGAGGATTTAGAAGGATTTTTTGTTTTAATTTTGAGGTCAGGCCTAAATGGGTCAAATAATAAGGGACAATATCGGTGGCACCCAACTGTACATGGTCATTGGATGAAACGGTCAGTGGATGATAGGCATTCGTGTTCTTAATATAGTTCAGACTTCAGAGCATGGACATGACACAGCATCTCTCACACAGATAGAAGAGTATTGAACACAGTTTGCATAATGATGTACTAATATGAATTATTTAATATCAATCTTAAGGGTGGTTTATACTTTGCGGTGTGTGTGTGCTGTTGTCACACACCGGAAATAGTCGACAATCTACAAGCATATACACATATCAGCTATTTTCAGTGCACGCAACCAAGTATGAAAAAAGCATTAAGAAGCACCACCTGCTCTGTTTTTGTAAAGAGTCAAATAACATTAGTGGATGAGGGGTAAATGGAGTGTGGAGCCGCGCGGGTGTGTGCGTGTGTGTGTGTGTGTGTGTGTGTGCGCGTGCGTGCCCGTCCTCCCTCAGGGCACCATCCTCATCTACAGGCACACAACGCCACTAAGGAGCATGCAATTAGTGTATGTTATTTTCCAACCGATGCAATTGTCATGCCCAGCGCTCACGCTGTTTAACCCATTCAGGCCTGACGTCGAAATTAAAAAAAAAAAAGTTTTCTAAATCATGACAATTTTCGGAAAGATTTGAGGCACATTTTAACGATTTTTCAAAAATAGCAGACCTACAAGTTCATAGCGCGCCACTCGGTGGCGCGCTATGAGCTTGTAGATCTGCTATTTTTCAATAGCTAAATTATAACAATGTTTAAAACACCAAAAGGGGTTCCCGCCCCAAAATGGGTTAATGGTTAATGTGGTTAAACGTGACATGGATGCGTTCCAGGTCTCAATGGAATAAATACCAAATGATCTTACGTCAATTTGACGTCCCCAAATCCATAGCCTGATGGAGCCTCCTCTCGTCGTTGTTCCCGAGTATAGGCCAGTATAGCTTTTGTAATGGTCCCTTCCTTATATTATGTAATATTGCCCACTCTCTCTTCTGTGACTGTTTTTATGAGGACGAGAACACATTTAAAGCCCATTCTAGTATAAAGTTTACAGTTTCAGACTCTCTCTCTTCTCTTTATTGGGTTGAGTACCCCATTGACATAATATGAAGTGATCCTATAAGTTCACGGTTGTTTGGACACCCCTTTTTATTACAATAACCTGTGCCACAAATTACATAACTAACAAACTGTCTTGTCGATAGTGGAGGGCCGTTGAGGTAAATTGACAAATCACATACTGTAGCATACCCCAAACCAAAATGCACTGTTTGAATTCTTACTAGGCAAACCCATTATTTACGTAAATGCAGTGAACACTTTTCCATTGCATCTTTATGAGCGAAGGGCTTCATTTTGTGCCGACCCAGCATGCTGATTCTTAAAGGACCACTTCACCACTTTTCAACATCTCTTCATATAATTGGTCCTCACTAATGTTCATGATAAAACACCACCATTTTTTCCTACTCAGTCTGTGTCTCATAGGAGGGCTTTGGGCAGTTCGGACACCCGTCCACCAGTGACATCATCATTAGGCAGATTTAAAAATATATATATATTTAGATTTTTATTATCGTGAGAACGATGGCTTCAACTTTTGCATTGCAACTTTTCAGGAAAAGAAAGCCTGCCGTTTCTATTAGCTTGGATTCACCATCGATGATGTCACTGGTGGACGGGTTTCTGAACTGCCCACAGCCCTCCTATGAGACACAGACAGAGTAGGAAAAAATTGTGGTATTTTATCCTAAACATTATAGGACCAATTATACTGTAGGAAGAGAAGTTGAAAAGTGGTGAAGTGGTCCTTTAATATCAGTGTGACGTTGTTTGCTTTTCTTAGTTTGCTGGTTTCTTAGTAGTCCTAAACATCCCATGAGAACAGAGCGGGCTCAAAAAACAAAGGTTAAACCTGTGTTTGTCTTTCCTGGTGGTGTCCGCCAGCGCCCAGTGTGGTCTTAGGTAAGGACGTAACTTGATTCAGATGGCCGCGTTTTCTCTCCTGAGGGCATGCATTCTTCTTGTAGCCTGGTGTGGTTGTGATAGATCCTTGTCCTCCCTGTGGTCCTAGCTGTCTGCCAGGTCAAGCGTTGAATCCTCACTTCCCCGGGGGTTTAACCCATTTTGACCTGGGAACGATTCTACAAATACCTTCTAAATCCTGACAGTTTTCTGAAAAACCCATGTTTCCATGTCAGTCGTTTTCAAACATTTTCATGTCAAGGACCCCCAAGATTATATGTAATTGGCCGCCGACCCCCATCTGAAAATATGTCGTTCCAGGGACCCCCCCCCCCCCCAGAAGCAAAGATTTGAGTTAAAAACGTTGGCTCTGAAAGAATATATATTCAAAGATTTGCGCCACATTTTCACTATTTTTCAATAGCTAAAGTATAACATAATGATTGAAACACCAAAAGGGGTTCCCGTACAGAATGGATTAAGCACAAACAAATCTCTGCCTATAAGTCCTTTGTTGCCACCTCCACCAGGTTGTGAAGCCGTGTTTCCCCCTGATACAATATCAGTCATTTTGTTGAATGCCATGAATACAATGTTTCTCTCTTTCCTTTTACCCTTTTTTAGCTTCCGTGTATTATTCCCTCCGCCTCCTTAGCACGACAGGCTTGTTTTAAGACACCTTCTTTAACCCATTCAGGCCTGACGTCGAAATTAAAAAAAAAAAGTTTTCTAAATCATGACAATTTTCGGAAAGATTTGAGGCACATTTTAACGATTTTTCAAAAATAGCAGACCTACAAGTTCATAGCGCGCCACTCGGTGGCGCGCTATGAGCTTGTAGATCTGCTATTTTTCAATAGCTAAATTATAACAATGTTTAAAACACCAAAAGGGGTTCCCGCCCCAAAATGGGTTAATGGTTAATGTGGTTAAACACTAACGTGACATGGATGCGTTCCAGGTCTCAATGGATTAATGTCGAGGTTTTTTCAACTTTGAAGCTATACGCTTGTTGCAGTCAAACGCACTTGAAAAAAATATTGAGACGCTCATCGACGTAGATTTTACATTGAAAGTCAATGCTCAATCAGAACGGGCCTGCGTTATCACGCTGTTGGTGTGACATGGGCGTATATAAGGCCTTGACGGAAATGATAATTGAAGCGCAGCTGTCCTCCACTCGCTCTTTGATCCTGTATATTTGAATATTCTATTGTCTCAAACAACCCTCTTGGTCAGTCATCCTTGTCGCGAGTCGCGTTTGCAATTTCAGCAGTTCTGTCATATTCGCCTCCATACGTTTAAGCCTGGACTCTGCCCCATATATAATATTTGGCCTAAATTTAGATTTAACTATGGGCAATCATGCGATTAATCGCGATTAAATATTTTAATCGACTGACAGGCCTAATCTAGACTCTGCATGGTAGATAGTTATCTACCCCCCCCCCCCCCACACACACACACACACACACACACACACACACACACACACACACACACACACACACACACACACACACACACACACACACACATTGTGGTATTTCTACTTTTAATCTTCCAGACCTAAAGTTAAATGGAAGAATCATGACAAAACTGAATTGTGATTTGTAACTGCATAAATGCTCTCCATCCCTAGTGTTCGTGCGTGCGTGCGTGCGTGCGTGCGTGCGTGCGTGCGCTGAAATAAGACTGAGAGCAACAAACAATCACACAGTTTGCATTCTTCCTCAGCAACCCCCCCCCCCTCACCCCCTCCCCCCCTCCCCCAACAAGTACTTTGGAGATTCCCTGTCAGGGATTCTAGCAGATGTTGGGGTTTTTTCTCATTTCCTACTAATCTTCTCAAATATTTCTCACCATCTGGAACTGTACTGTATACAGTGCACAAACCCATGCACGCACACAAACAAGCACACACACATACAGTCACACACACACACACACACACGCAAGCACGCACGCACGCACGCACGCACGCACGCACGCACGCACGCACGCACGCACGCACGCACGCGGTAATTGGTCCTGTCACCATGGCCGAGTGCTCTTTCCGTTCTTCGCTGCAAAATCCAGAGTGTTCCTTTCCTAGCGTTGCGTTAAATGAGCACACAGTGCTGCAGTGTTCGTTGTGGTTTCCCGTGCTGTCACGTTGTGCAGCGTCTCTGAACGGGTATTGGTATTGACACTGGGAGGCCTTCCCTTGCTCTCCTTATTGCCCATGCCTGATGGGGTTTACCCTGCCTCCGATAAAATCAGCCACCCAATTAACCCCTTTTGGTGTTAGCATTATGTTACGCTTTAGCTATTGAAAAATAGCAGATCTACAAGCTCATAGCGCGCCACCGAGTGGCGCGCTACGAGCTTGTAGGTCTGCTATTTTTTTTAAATCGAAGAACCACTGACACAGAAACATAGCTTTTTCAGAAAACTGTCAGGATGTAGAAGACATTTTTTAGAATCTGATCTCGGGTCAAAATGGGTCAAAAGGACGTATACAATACCAACTGCTGCGATGCTACAGTCTCTCCGTGTCACTACTTCATGCTTCCCCCCCCCCCCCCCCCCCCCCCCGCTCTCCTTTCATCACCCTCTTTCTCTCTTTCTCTGTGTCCTCCGCTTTTTACTTTCCTTTACCCCTTTTTCTCACCAATTTAGTTGTCTTGCCAATTGATTTCTGTGTGTTGTTGTCACTGCTGTCGTATCCTAGTACTAACCCACTGCCCGGCAGCATTAATTCATGTATTTATCGCGCATTGCCAAGGTTTTTCCGCTTTCGAGCTTCAACCCTTATTTTGAAGAGCCAAATATCCGTAACCGGATGTTATACGACGACATAATGCTGTGTGTGTGGTGTCTTTGACCGGTTGTTGTTCTCTCGGTCGGTGGTGAAAAAACCCGACCGCGAGTATCACAGCGCCTGCTGTCGGCCGTTGAAAAACCTTGTTGTCACCAGAAACGACATTCACTAGTGCCGATTTGGAGATGCAGGCCATATAGAGTGCAAGTGGATGCGCGCGCATCTTAAAAATGGCCGCGGCCACTGTCACACTTTACACCGAGAGACAGCTATCGATGCGATCCGATCAAAACGTGGATTAAAGAATATAAAGCCTAGAAAACAATTACAATTTAGGCATTCAGCAGACACTCTTAATCCGAAACGTAGGCTATACGGCGCTGTTGTCAAGCTGCCAGACTAAAGTTAATCTAGGCTTTCTACGCTTCTGGCAGGCTCCGTGCTAACTCACCCCACCGGGAGGACGTATGTGTAGAGCCTTCGTCCTACTCCTATACCCGCTTGTCAGGTGCGCCGGCTCCAGCCCGTATAGCAATTACATGCAATGACCCGCCGCCAAACAGACCAATTGTGTTGGTATATATAGAGACACCCGAACAGAACAAAGCTCCAATGCAA
>NC_136806.1:59584017-59609249 GCF_951216825.1 Electrona antarctica
TCTGTCAGAAACACTCACATAGCTCCACACTGCCTGCACCTTATTCATTACAAAAACACACACAAATATATTATACAAGTTGAAATATATCAGAACGGGTAAGCGGACTAGTAATGTTTAAAACACCAAAAGGGGTTCCCGCCCCAAAATGGGTTAAGGTAGTGAGAGGGAGTGTTTCACAAAGTGAGAGCGTCAATACACAGTACACACATACAGTAGAGTGCACTTGCATTTGGAATGCCTACATGGAATGAAGTTTTTCCTTTTCACCAGGAATCTTATCTCCAGCCACAGCCTCCCGGTGTGCGCTGCTGTTTTTTTTTTTGCATGCATGGGTTGCTTGCCGAGTGTTTGCCAGATCAGTGGCGCTTCCCTTTTTTTTTTACCCTCGGCTGAGTCGGCTTGCAGGCTCAAGTTTTATCAGGACCGGCGGCGAGCCGTCGTGATCCCGCAGCTTTAGCATGCGTGGCACTGCAAGCAAACACTGTCTCCCATCGTGCTGCACCGCCACCGCCAATTCCAATTAGTAATGTAGGAGATTTTCCTCCCAACTCCCAAATAGTGTAATCTCTTTTCATGCTATAAGAGGATTGACTCCGCTGCGGCTTCTGCTAAATAAATGACTTTGACTTATTAATGTGCACACCTGCAATGTGTTTTTTATGGAGTACAAAGATTAGCGGCAAGGTACAAGGTGTGTGTGTGTGCGTGCGTGCGTGCGTGCGTGCGTGCGTGCGTGCGTGCGTGCGTGCGCCTTTTTTTAATGCAGTCAGTGGTCTGTGTATTTGCTCTTGTGCTGAACTCAGGGTTGTGGTTATTTGCATACAGCAGGGAACGCTGCTTCTTGTGGGTCAGCTAGTGCTGCTGGTCGGAGCTGGACTCTCATGCCAACTGCTCTTTGCGATCTGACCGATGTATACGCAGGCCTGGCCTCATATTCTGCAAAGGACCTTTGCAGCTCATGCAGGTGGACCACCGCGTGTGTCAGTAGTTCAGTCTTTGTCTCCCTGTAGGTGCGTGCGTACGTGCATGCATGCGAGAGAGCGAGAGAGAGAGAGATAGAGAGAGAGAGAGAGAGAGAGAGAGTCTGAGTATATATAAGAACAGTGGCAGTGTGAGTAATGAACGCCCTTTGGTAACCCATGTATGCAAATGAGTGATTCTGTTCTCTCATAAGCGCGTTGGAGTTTTTCCCGTGTGCAGTTATATGCTATGTGCGCATCTCCTCAGCCCTCTGTGTGTAGCATGCCTTGAATCTTCTCTTTCCTCTTGAGCCCCCATTTCTTTCCTTTTCTATCCCACCCTCCTGTCCATCACTCTCAATTAACTCTCTCTTCCTCTCTCTCCCTCCCTCTCTATCTATCCATCTCCCTTGTTTCTCCCCACAGGTATTCATGGAGGACGTGAAGTCCAGGGGTCCGTTCATCTACTCTGTTCTGGAGTCGGCCCAAGTCTTCCTGGCACAACACCCCTTCCAGGAGCACGAGGAGTCGACGCTGCAGCCCGATGGAAAAGGTCTGCACCTTGTTGCGTCATAGCCCCCCACTCCCCCCCCCCACTCCCACCACCCTGTGCCAAGTGCAGCCGCCGCGGTGCCAGAATATCCGTCTCATTTACCGTGACCGCGTGGCCCCGCGCGCTCGCATGGCCTCAGGAGCTCATTAGGTGGGACCCCATGCAGGTGAAATCCTCCATTAGTTGTTCAGTCTTTTTTAGCGGCATTCTGTCCAATGGACGGTGTCACACTGTGTTTGTGGTGGGGGTGTGTGTGTGTGTGTGTGTGTGTGGGGGGGGGGGGTCTCGAGCAATTAGCTCGAGTTCATGCAGCTCTGCAGCACCATCTGCTCCGATCAATAATCGCACAACGCTGGGCTGTTCCTCCCGCCCACTCAAACGCCCTGCGTTGTTTGGCTCAGCCACTACCAGCCTCTTCACCACTGGTTCCTCCCCGCCCTGGATAATGTTCTGGCGCCTCCGTGAACTTATGCCATTTAGGCCTGACGTCGAAAAAAAAAAAAAAAAACGTTCGCTCTGAAAGAATATTATATTCAAAGATTTGTGCCGCATTTTTACGATTTTTTAAAAATAGCAGACCTACAAGCTCGTAGCGGGCCACTCGGTGGCGCGCTATGAGCTTGTAGATCTGCTATTTTTCAATAGCTAAAGTATAACATAATGCTTCGTTAAAACACCAAAAGGGGTTTCCGCCCAGAATGGGTTATTATCATACTCTTGAATAACCCCCTCCTCTCTATCTCTTTTTTTTTGTTTTTGCATCTCTGAGATGCCACCCACTCAATTTCTCACAAACTTCCGGCTTGAACCGAATGTTCCGTTTCGTGATCTGTTTCTGCTTCGTTTCTTTTGCTTGCTCCTTTTTCTTGCGGCCTCCTGTGACCTCTCCCTCCGAATGACTCCCATATCTGATGACCCCCCTTCCCCCCTCCCCCCATTGCAGAAGTGTCACCTCGGCATCGCATCCTCAACGTCAGCCGGTCGGTGTGGAAGCAGGCCAACGTGGCCAGTGACCTGTGGGAGAAGCTGACGGCTCGCTGTGTGGATAAACACAGGTCAGCCCGTGTTCACATTCACCGCACGCACGCACGCACGCACGCACGCACGCACGCACGCACGCACGCACGCACGCACACACACACGCACGCACGCACACACACACGCACGCACGCAGGCAGGCAGGCACGCACGCACGCAACGCAACGCACGCACGCACGCACGCAGGGAGCATAGGTTATAATGAATCGAAAATAGCTAAGGTCATGAGGGAGAGAGAGAGGTTAGGGTCAGGTGTGTGTGTGTGTGTGTGTGTGTGTGTGTGTGTGTGTGTGTGTGTGTGTGTGTGTGTGTGTGTGTGTGTGTGTGTGTGTGTGTGTGTGTGTGTGTGTGTGTGTGTGTGTGTGTGTGTGTGTGTGTGTGTGTGTGTGTGTGTGTGTGTGCGCGCGTGCGCGAGTTAGTATTATGTGGTTACCAAAAGTAATCATTACACTTAGTATAAAGCTAAGCAGTGCTTTAAAAGTAACACTTTTTAAAGTCTTATTCGTGCCCCCTGTGACTTCATGTGGCCACCAAGTCTATGGATTTTGTGTGTGCCCCCAAAGGAGACCCCTCACTTCACATGAGTGCGTCTCAATCCAGTCTCAATCCAAATTCAAAGTAATTTAAGGTTTGTAAACTTATTTGGGAATGACGCAATTCATTCTGCAAATTAATCATAAAAATAATCCACATTAGTTGTTGAATATTGTGAAGGATTTGGGTGCTTAATATTGTCACACATTCAGCCAGAGAGTATATAATTGGTCACACATTCAGCCAGTGAGTATATAATTGGTCACACATTCAGCCAGTGAGTATATAATTGGTCACACATTCAGCCAGAGAGTATATAATTGGTCACACATTCAGCCAGTGAGTATATAATTGGTCACACATTCAGCCAGAGAGTATATAATTGGTCACACATTCAGCCAGAGAGTATATAATTGGTCACACATTCAGCCAGAGAGTATATAATTGGTCACACATTCAGCCAGAGAGTATATAATTGGTCACACATTCAGCCAGTGAGTATATAATTGGTCACACATTCAGCCAGAGAGTATATAATTGGTCACACATTCAGCCAGAGAGTATATAATTGGTCACACATGCAGCCAGAGAGTATATAATTGGTCACACATTCAGCCAGAGAGTATATCATTGGTCACACATTCAGCCAGAGAGTATATAATTGGTCACACATTCAGCCAGAGAGTATATAATTGGTCACACATTCAGCCAGAGAGTATATATATGAATTGGTGTAACGGATTCCATTGTAGAAGTGACCCGATCTGGTCCCCATGCAGGCACATGGAGAGGACCCTGGAGCGCCTGCTGCAGACCCAGGCAGCCATGGAGGAACTGGCTGTGGCCCTGGAGCAGGCCGAGGGGGTCCGGGACGCCTGGGAGCCTGTGGGAGACCTCTTCATTGACTCTCTGCAGGACCACATAGACGCAACCAAGGTACCCCTGCACGGGAGAGACGACAGTCACACTTGCAAAGTCCTGAGTGACGATTTAACCCATTTTGACCTGAGATCAGATTCTAAAAAATGTCTTCTACATCCTGACAGTTTTCTGAAAAAGCTATGTTTCCATGTCAGTCGTTCTTCGATTTTTCAAAAATAGCAGACCTACAAGCTCGTAGCGCGCCACTCGGTGGCGCGCTATGAGCTTGTAGATCTGCTATTTTTCAATAGCTAAAGCATAACATAATGCTAACACCAAAAGGGGTTCCCGCCCAAAGAGTCTTGAGAGTGTAAAAATGGACCAGTAATGGTCCGGCGCATAAATCCCACATATGAATTGCTAATAATCTGACAAGTTGTTTTAATTGTCTCTCTTGAGATTATTTGCCTTCGGCAATACCCCTCCCTCCCTTCCAAAAGTCGCACGCTGCATGTGACAAACATCAAAACAAAACCAAACAAAATCAGCTTTCATCACAAACGAATAAGCAGCAACAAGTGATGGGTTGAACTCTGTGTATATAAGCCCGCCTCAAAGAGAACCGGAGATTGACGAGACCTCCATTTTGACTGTGCTTTTGAACCGTATACGTTGCGGCGCGCTCGCAGACGCACGGAGAAGCACCGATGTGGCAGCTGGTGGTGGTGACGAAGGAATGTTCTGACATTCCCCTCGTCGTCGTGGTGGAGATATGGCAGGGCTTTCCGACTAGTCCTCCGTTGATTTGATGTCACGGAACAAACAGTGGTTGGTGATTTGTGCGGTCGTCACTGAGTGGCGTGCTGTGTTGCCCCGGCTGTATGGCTGGATGACTGCGTGGCTGTAACCCATTTTGACCTGAGATCAGATTCTAAAAAATGTCTTCTACATCCTGACAGTTTTCTGAAAAAAGCTATGTTTCTATGTCGTTCTTCGATTTATTTTCAAAAATAGCAGACCTACAAGCTCGTAGCGCGCCACTCGGTGGCGCGCTATGAGCTTGTAGATCTGCTATTTTTCAATAGCTAAAGCAGGGTTCCCCAATTAAGTTTCCTCAAGGGCCATATTTTGACTAGGGTACCAGGCTGGGGGCCGAGTCCGCACGCACAAGGTCGAGGTCTTGCCCTGAAAATTCATTTTCAGGGCAAGACCCCATTTGAAAAGGATGCCCAGTTTGACATGCATAGGCTACTGACCCCCATTTAATGCCATTTATATCTGGGACCCCTTCCAGGGGCCACAAGGGGGCGCTCTATTGGGGAACCCTGAGCTAAAGCATAACATAATTCTAACACCAAAAGGGGTTCCCGCCCAGAATGGGATAATTGAGTCGGCGCTGCTCATTAGAAGGGAGGGCGACATCGTGTCACTGTTTTGGACAGATGTCACGAGTCACGACGAGCACATGCTGCGCCGCGGCTCTCCCAACGGCTGCCGGTTGTCAGATGGTCTCATCTGGTATATATACGGAGACACTATATGCACAAAATGTGTACACGTGACGTGCAAGGACACACACGCGCACGCACGCATACACACGCACGGACGCACGCGCACGACGTTAACCCATTTAGGCCTGACGTCGTTCGCTCTGAAAGAATATATATTCAAAGATTTGTGCCACATTTTTACGATTTTTCAAAAATAGCAGACCTTACAAGCTCAAGCTATGAGCTTGTAGATCTGCTATTTTTCAATAGCTAAAGCAGGGGTGGGCAACTTTGACGATCGAGAGGGCCACTATATTTCCACACTCACTCCCTAGGGCCATAATACTGTTGTAGCAAAAATAGCCGATCTACAAGCTCAAAACGCGTCGCAGCGCTTTGCGTTTTGCTATTTTTGCTATATTCGAATTGAAATCTTTAATTATTGTTTGCTATTTTTGAATTGGAATCCTGAAAATTAACATTTTTATGTCATTTCAAATGCCTTTAATTATACTTGTGTTGAGCATTGAGCTACTAATTTAGACTGAAGTAATTAAAGCGGGTCATGTTTGCATGTTGTGAAATTTTAACAGCTGAAACCAATGTTATATCAGTATTCTGACATTAACCTGAGGGCCACATTAAGTGAAGGTGGGGGCCGCATGTGGCCCCCGGGCCGCCAGTTGCCCACCCCTGAGCTAAAGCATAACATAATGCTAACACCAAAAGGGGTTCCCGCCCCAAAATGGGTTAAACTCACTTTGCCACTCGATTTGCCACTCACTTTATGCATGCGCTCTATCGGACTATTTTGACGGCACTCACGATTATCTCTCCCTTATCCTGAGGTTTGTTTGTAAATGCGTGCTGAAGTGGCTCTATTCGTTTCTGTATAAAGAGGCTGTAAAACGACCAAAAAAACATGCACGTCTAAAAAAAAAACTACAGCACTAGGTTGGGTGCTGGAGAAAAATAGAATCAGCAGCAATGCAAGAATAAAGAGACCACACACCAATTGATACTCCCGAGTGCAGTGAAACGTTTTTACTGGTAAAGCTTCGAGCCGACCAGCCTCCTCTTCAGTCTGAACAAGAGTTTCTATGCTATCCTGTACCTCTTAACAACGACAGACTGCAGAGACTTGACCACACACCTCGATGGTGACTTTGACCACATTCTGACCTGAGATCAGATTCTAAAAATGTCTTCTACATCCTGACAGTTTTCTGAAAAAGCTATGTTTCTATGTCAGTCGTTCTTTGATTTTTTCAAAAATACCAGATCTGCTATTTTTCAATAGCTAGCAGCATAACATAATGCTCCAACACCAAAAGGGGTTCCCGCCCAAAATGGGTTAAACCAGGTTCTCAACCTGTGAGTCAGGACCCCCATGGGGCTCCCCATATGCACAGCGTAGGGCATTCACTTCTAGTCATTTTTACTAGTTGACTAGTTGCCTAGTTTACTAGTCGACTAGTCGACTAGTTGTTTAACTACCTATTATGTAAAAAAAATAAAAAAAATAAACTTTCTTTTTTTTTTGAAAATAAATATTTGTACATTGAAAAACTGTGTACATGGTGACTATAACTATAATCTACCTGATCTTGAGGCCTACAAAATCGGGGGAAATTCTTATCAACTAGTCAACTAGTACCAACAAGTAGTAAACTAGTCGACTAGTTGCTTAATGCCCTAGAGCGTTGTGTGTATGTCAGTATGTGTGTCTGTGTATGAGCACGGAATGTGATGTATGATGATATGCGTGCCACTCACTTGTGATTTTATTTTGTGACAATTTAAGGACATTTTTAAAGGGCATAGTTCATCCCCAAAATGACTTATTTTCTATCAATTACACAACCCATAAAGCCTTGAATTCATGGCGATTGCTTTGTTTTTGTCACAATCCTAAGCCAGTAATTAACATCAAATGGATGACCGGCTGTGTAGATTTGCAAGAAATCAATGCACGTGGACGTATCTGCCTCGTTGACTAGTTTTTCTGTCACCCCTAATCGTTTTGTCTCTTTCTTATTCTAACACTCCCTCTTTCCCCCTCCATTCTCCATCTCACTCTCTACCGTTTGCACTATTAAGCTCGAACTGCACCTCTCTAAACTAAATGTGTGGAACATAGCCTCGAATTGCACCTTTCTAAGCTTATTTTTATTTTGCTGTGTATATATACTGTATGGAACATAAGCTTTACTACTTTGCCACTACAGGAGAAACATGCACATGCACATAGGTTACTCTTTTCTTTTTGAGTGGTGTAAACCACTCCAACAACTGGCTTTGTACCCGTGTACCCGTGTTTGTTCGTACCAAAAAAACGAGCATGGTTGCTATGGTTAGCGTAGTTAGTGTAGTTGCACCACTCAGTTCACACGGGTGTGATTTTTTGTTTACTCGTGGTTTTCTCTTTCTCGCACTCTTTATTCAATCCCTTTGTTTACTGTGCTTGCTGTGATTGATTGATGTCTGATGTTATCTATATGCTGCTGCATTGTCTGGAGGAAGCCAAACAAAAATAAGTTTTTGCTCTTATGTACCTGTACACAAGATAATAATAATAATAATAACTAGAAAAGTCGCAATTTTGAAAAATTGCAAAGTGTGGTTTGCTTACATAGGCCCCTCCCGCTAATATTGTCAGCCAATTACAATGTCACGTTACCCCTGTGATCGTGCGTAATTGGTCTTTTGACCCTTTGCTACAACCTCTGTCCAATTTTCCTTGACTCTCTTGAAAAGTAATTTGAAAATTTCTATAACGCTTGAATAGTTTGGTCTATTACAATCGTCTTTTTAAACGATTGTAAAACATAGATTGAACAGCCAATTAGCTACTACAAATGTTATGCAAAGCCCGGCCAATCACAGCGGAAGTTAGGTAGGTCACTCTCCAGAATGACAGAAATGCATCGCTTAGTGCTTTACAAGGCAGAGAACAAACAAGAAAAGAGTTTAACCCATTCTGGGCGGGAACCCCTTTTGGTGTTTCAACTAAGCATTATGTTATACTTTAGCTATTGAAAAATAGCAGACCTACAAGCTCATAGCGCGCCACCGAGTGGCGCGCTACGAGCTTGTAGGTCTGCTATTTTTAAAAAATCTTGAAAATGCGGCACAAATCTTTGAATACATATATTCTTTCAGAAGACTTTTTTTTAAATTTATTTCGACGTCAGGCCTAAATGGGTTTTAAATATGTTACAATAAAGTACAACCGTGAACCTTGAACCTTTCCCTCTCTGTCCGACTGTGCCCTTGTCCCCCCCCCCCCCCCTCCCACCCCCCCTCTCTCTCTGTCTCCCTTTCCTCCAGTTGTTTAAGGAGGAACTGACGCAGGTGAAAGAAGGCATGAGGCAAATCAACGACCTGGCCCACCAGCTGGCCATCTCGGACGTACACTTGTCCATGGAGAACGCCCGCTCCCTGGAGCATCTCAACAGCAGATGGAAGCTACTTCAGGTATGCGGTTTATCACCAGTCCTCATGACAAGCAGCATGTTCACTTTGGCCCCTAATGCGGGCGTATATAATACGCTGATCTGGCACTGTTTTGTTTGCTTCTGAGGGCCTGCTTTCATTTTCATCCATGGCACCTATACATGCTGGGCTTTTGGCAACATTCGACTGTACCTCCTACACTTTCTCTGCCAAAAATAGTTTTGGGGGAATGGGTTGCTTGTCACCTGTTAAATTACGCATAATGCATTTTCCAGAGCCAACAGCTGGAGCCCAAATGGTGTATTATTGCTTTGCCAATGATGTATTATGTAACTATAAACTGTACACATACTCAAATAGCACTCGTCTGACTGTAGACTAGGATTGCAACTATCAATCTATCGATTACTTTTTAGATTAATTAAGATTATTAATTACTTTTTTACTTTTGTAATTACTTTAAAAAACTTAGTATGAGGTATAAAGTACAGCAGCCTTGTGTTCATACAACAGAATGTTTGGGTATTGGTTAAGACTGACGTTATGTATCTTTCAGGACCTTTCACTGCATCGTCTCAACCATTACTCTATGTCTCAGCCACCGCGGTGTATTTTTTGTAGGGATGTCCCGATACGCTTTTTTCGCTTCTGATCCGATCCTCCATTT
The DNA here is from genome assembly GCF_951216825.1 of Electrona antarctica. Lineage (NCBI taxonomy): Eukaryota > Metazoa > Chordata > Actinopteri > Myctophiformes > Myctophidae > Electrona > Electrona antarctica. The sequence continues at coordinate 59,593,579 of NC_136806.1, forward strand.
CTGTGTTAGCCGATACCGAATACCGATACCAGTGTCGTGATCTCACGTTGTGTTTATAGCTATCTAGCTATATATATCGTGTTGTGTTTATAGCAGAATCCTCACTCAAATGTGCACTTGCAGTTTGGGCAACTCCAAAGCAAACTCCACATGTCCCAACATTTGATTTACCTGCCATAGTGTCAACCCCTTACCCGTGTTAGACTGGCATATTCACCGATACCGATATGACCCGACATGACAAATAAGGGCCGATCCGATACTTTTCCCGAAAACTTGGGAATTTGGTGAAAGAAATGTAAATGCCCTCCACTCCTTTCCATGCCATGCCGGAAGGCAGCATTCAGGAGAATTGCTTTTTCCCCCGAAGTCTCCTGAACGTGAACACAGTATTTTGCGCTGAAACAAATTTGTTTAGAAATCCATGTCGTTACACACCGCATCTCCACTAGCTAAAGGGTGCTGGGTTGCACCCCGAAAATAGCGGATCTACAAGCTCTCAACGCGTCGCTGCGCGACACGTTGAGAGCTTGTAGATCTGCTATTTTTGTCCGAAAGTGCCCTCTTACGGGATGTCAGCCCCTTCCTCTCTAACACTCTCCGCACGTCCCCCCGCATGCATTGATGTGTAAAGCTGCCTCTATTTTAATTAATGCACGGTTTGGATCGCGGCGGCAACAAAGTGAAGCTCGTCTCCCGTGAAGCTGGAACTTATTGGATTGTTCAGCATGGCTGCTTAGAGCAAGATGGAGCTCAGCTAATGAACCAAAAACAAATAGTAGGGGACCCATCCCACCCCACCCCACCCCACCCCACCCTACTACCACCACCGCCGCCACCGCATGCCGTCTGCTCGGTTCAGACTTCTCTTGTTCCACATCACTCGCTCTTTTGGTTTACTTTAAATCCAGCAAGTTGTGCTAACCTGGCATCACTAAATCATTCAGTGCCAAAGAACAATGAAGCACCTCTCTCTCTCTCTCTCTCTCTCTCTCTCTCTCCCTCCCTGTCCTAATTTTCCCTTAATTAACATGATAAATGCTAAATCCCCATCTTTCCCGGTGCGCTGTCCCGCCACACCTGGTTGATTTTGCCTGCTCCAAAGCCAATAACGTGCATCTGCCAAGGTTGATCTCACAATAGTGTGCGATGGCGGCTAATGTAGGTCGTTTGTCTTCCTTATAGCAGCCCAAATTGTGTGCATAGCCAAATGGATTGAACGACTTACTGCACAGTTAGCAGTAACATTCTCACAGCATGTTGAAAATGTTCCATGGCTCCAGTCGTATAGCTCAAGTCATCCTGGTTGTTTTCAGGATTGATTTTACAATTCTTGTACTTTTATATTACGTTTATATTTAGAGCTTATAAATGGTCTTGTCTACCTCCACGGCTGCCTAGATATGTCCCACCCCCCCAACCCCCCAGGTCTGCTCGAAGTGCCTAGACAAATGGCAACAAAAAAATATGGTGAAGCAGCATATGGTGAATATGGTGAGTGGCAGCGGTGGCCGAATGGTTTGCGGAGCGGTCTTGATACCGGAAGGTCGCCAGTTAGTATCCCCGGACCGGCACGTTAAAATTACCACCGCTGAAGTGCCCTTGAGCAAGGCATTGAACCACTACCATGAAATGTTCTATGAGCAGGGCCTGGCTGTAAACAAGTATCTGATGCTTAGTCCAGTTACCCTGGTTAAATATAGTAACTTTGCTTTGCTTAGCTTTCTGCTTCTACGGATATATGGTGGCATGACGTGTCCGAGGCATGATATGTCATGACGCTCGACCATATACAATATGGAGGCGTGATGTCACGAGGCCTGACCATATATGGAGGCGTGATGTCACGAGGCCTGACCATATATGGAGGCGTGATGTCACGAGGCCTGATCATATATGGAGGCGTGATGTCACGAGGCCTGACCATATATGGAGGCGTGATGTCACGGGGCCTGACCATATATGGATGGAGGTGTGATGTCACGAGGCCTGGCCATATATGGAGGCGTGATGTCACGAGGACTGACCATATATGGAGGCGTGATGTCACGAGGCCTGACCATATATGGAGGCGTGGCGTCACAAGGCCTGACCATATATGGATGGAGGCGTGTTGTCACGAGGCCTGACCATATATGGAGGCGTGATGTCACGAGGCCTGACCATATATGGAGGCGTGATGTCACAAGGCCTGACCATATATGGATGGAGGCGTGATGTCACAAGGCCTGACCATATATGGAGGCGTGATGTCACAACGCCTGACCATATATGGAGGCGTGGCGTCACGAGGCCTGACCATATATGGAGGCGTGATGTCACGAGGCCTGACCATATATGGAGGCGTGATATCACGAGGCCTGACCATATATGGATGGAGGCGTGATGTCACGAGGCCTGACCATATATGGAGGCGTGATGTCACGAGGCCTGACCATATATGGATGGAGGCGTGATGTCACAAGTCCTGACCATATATGGAGTGACTAACACACGGATATGCAGGTTTTCATAGTAAATGCGACCTACGGTGTTACTATCACAGCTGATTCTTTGGGCTGGAGAGCGATGTTCTTGTGAATGGTGATGTTTGTATTTCACGGAATGCAGCCGTTTTCATTGAACATCGCTCTAAAATGACTGCATTTCCCCTTTCTTATGTACCCCCACCCCCCAACCCCCTTATCTCTCTCTCTTTCTCCGGCTCGGCACCGAGCAAATTACCGCCCATTGTTTGCGGCGGCGTTTCCCGACACCCAATTGCCAACGACTCATGTAGCAAATCCAATACCTTGCAAATGGAGCAGGATTAGAGGAGGCTAAAATCCCATTGGGGGAGCACCAGAACTGATGAGGAGCATTGTTCTGAAGGGCCGCCCCAAAACTTCACTCTGCCCAACGCAATTTCGACACGTGTAGCGGCGCCGGCATCCATGTCCCCGTCACACATCCCCCCCTGCACGTCCCCCATCCTCACACATCCCCCCCTGCACGTCCCCCATCCTCACACATCCCCCCCTGCACGTCCCCCATCCTCACACATCCCCCCCTGCACGTCCCCCATCCTCACACATCCCCCCCTGTACGTCCCCCATCCTCACACATCCCCCATCCTCACACATCCCCCATCCTCACACATCCCCCATCCTCACACATCCCCCCCTGCACGTCCCCCATCCTCACACATCCCCCCCTGTACGTCCCCCATCCTCACACATCCCCCATCCTCACACATCCCCCATCCTCACACATCCCCCATCCTCACACATCCCCCCCTGTACGTCCCCCATCCTCACACATCCCCCATCCTCACACATCCCCCATCCTCACACATCCCCCATCCTCACACATCCCCCATCCTCACACATCCCCCATCCTCACACATCCCCCATCCTCACACATCCCCCCCTGTACGTCCCCCATCCTCACACATCCCCCATCCTCACACATCCCCCATCCTCACACATCCCCCCCTGTACGTCCCCCATCCTCACACATCCCCCCCTGTACGTCCCCCATCCTCACACATCCCCCCCTGTACGTCCCCCATCCTCACACATCGGCGGCGGTGGCTCAGGGGTAGAGTTTCCGGATGGTAACCGCAAGGTCGCCAGTTCGAACCCGGGCTCCCCCAGAGTTAGTGTCGAAGTGTCCTTGAGCAAGACACTGAACCCCTAATTGCTCCTGATGTGCTGGTTGGTTCCTTGCATGGTTTCCGCCGCCATCAGTGTATGAATGTGTGTGTGAATGGGTGAATGTAATGCACAATCTATGTAAAGCGCCTTGGATAAAGGCGCTATATAAATGCACCATTTACCATTTACCATTTACATCCCCCATCCTCACACATCCCCCATCCTCACACATCCCCCCCTGTACGTCCCCCATCCTCACACATCCCCCATCCTCACACATCCCCCCCTGTACGTCCCCCATCCTCACACATCCCCCCCTGTACGTCCCCCATCCTCACACATCCCCCATCCTCACACATCCCCCCCTGTACGTCCCCCATCCTCACACATCCCCCATCCTCACACATCCCCCCCTGTACGTCCCCCATCCTCACACATCCCCCCCTGTACGTCCCCCATCCTCACACATCCCCCATCCTCACACATCCCCCCCTGTACGTCCCCCATCCTCACACATCCCCCCCTGTACGTCCCCCATCCTCACACATCCCCCATCCTCACACATCCCCCATCCTCACACATCCCCCCCTGTACGTCCCCCATCCTCACACATCCCCCATCCTCACACATCCCCCATCCTCACACATCCCCCCCTGTACGTCCCCCATCCTCACACATCCCCCATCCTCACACATCCCCCATCCTCACACATCCCCCATCCTCACACATCCCCCCCTGTACGTCCCCCATCCTCACACATCCCCCCCTGTACGTCCCCCATCCTCACACATCCCCCATCCTCACACATCCCCCATCCTCACACATCCCCCATCCTCACACATCCCCCATCCTCACACATCCCCCATCCTCACACATCCCCCCCTGTACGTCCCCCATCCTCACACATCCCCCATCCTCACACATCCCCCATCCTCACACATCCCCCCCTGTACGTCCCCCATCCTCACACATCCCCCCCTGTACGTCCCCCATCCTCACACATCCCCCATCCTCACACATCCCCCATCCTCACACGTCCCCCATCATCACACATCCCCCCCTGCACGTCCCCCATCCTCATCCACGTCCCCGTCACCACACATCCCCCCCCCTGCACATCCCCCCCTGCACATCCCCCCCTGCACATCCCCCCCTGCACATCCCCCCCTGCACATCCCCCCCTGCACATCCCCCCCTGCACATCCCCCCCCCTGCACATCCCCCCCTGCACATCCCCCCCTGCACATCCCCCCCCTGCACATCCCCCCCCTGCACATCCCCCCCTGCACATCCCCCCCCTGCACATCCCCCCCTGCACATCCCCCCCTGCACGTCCCCCCCTGCACGTCCCCCATCCTCACACATCCCCCCCTGCACGTCCCCCCCTGCACGTCCCCCATCCTCATCCACCTCCCCGTCACCACACATCCTCCCCTGCACGTCCCCCCCTGCACGTCCCCCATCCTCATCCACGTCCCCGTCACCACACATCCCCCCCTGCACGTCCCCCATCCACGTCCCCGTCACCACACATCCCCCCCTGCACGTCCCCCATCCACGTCCCCGTCACCACACATCCCCCCCTGCACGTCCCCCCCTGCACGTCCCCCATCCTCATCCACGTCCCCGTCACCACACATCCCCCCCTGCACGTCCCCCATCCTCATCCACGTCCCCGTCACCACACATCCCCCCCTGCACGTCCCCCTCAATCCTCACTCCTCACGTCAGCTGTTTTCTTCTGCTTTGACACTCGCGGTGCAACGAGAGACTGCTGTCCTCATTTCAGCAGACAGACGGATGCGTTTGCGCTGTCTCTGCCTCCCTATACCCTCTGCTGATCAAAGGCCGTCGCAAGACGAGCCTCCATCTATTATTCTGCAGTTAACCCATTTTGACCTGATTCTACAAATGTCTACCCATGTTTCTATGTCAGTGGTTCTCAAACATTTTCATGTCAAGGACCCCCAAAAATATATGTAATTGGCCGCCGACCCCCATCTGAAAAAATATTGTTAAAAACGTTCACTCTGAAAGAATATATATTCAAAGATTTGTGCCACATTTTCACGATTTTTCAAAAATAGCAGACCTACAAGTTCGTAGCGCGCCACTCGGTGGCGCGCTATGAGCTTGTAGATCTGCTATTTTTCAATAGCTAAAGCATAACATAATGTTTAAAACACCAAAAGGGGTTCCCGCCCAAAATGGATTAACAAATGGAGGAAGAAGCACATGGTGTGTTCCTGCGTGTTTGTTTGTGTGTGTGCGTGCGTGCTTGTGCACGGGACTGTGTGTGTTTGGCAGGGTGTTTGTGACAGAAAAGAGAGAAGGGAACAGAGTGAAGCCTTTTTTAACATTCCATGCCGGCATGTTCTGGGGCACCTCGGTAGACCTTGCCACGCAAAAACTACAAAAAAAAATCACGGGTCCTGTGACGCGCCATCTTGAACCGGAAGTATTAATCGCACGCGGACCGTCGCTCAATCCGGACCTAAACTAGCATGCTAACATGCTAATCTGCTAAACCGGAGCGACGAGCAAGGCTTTTATTGACATCCTAAAGATCATATACCTTTTCTCAAATCTGAGCTTTCAATTCCGAGATACAAGCGGCTAAAGATGTCGACCATTACAGGAGTGTATGGAGCGCTGCGTGGAGAATCCATGTGTGTCTCTCTGGGGTTCCATAGATGAGAATCCATGTGTGTCCATGTGTGTGTCTCTCTGCAGGGTTCCATAGATGAGAATACATGTGTGTCCATGTCTGTCTCTCTGGGGTTCCATAGATGAGAATCCATGTGTGTCTCTCTCTGCAGGGTTCCATAGATGAGAATCCATGTGTGTCCATGTTAGGGCATTCACTTCTAGTCATTTTTACTAGTTGTCATCGACTAGTTGTTTAACCACCTATTATGTAACCCCCCCCCCCCCTTTTTTTTTTTTTTTTAATAAATATTTGTACATTTAAAAACGGTGTACATTGGTAACTATAACTATAAACTACCTGATCTTGAGACCTACAAAATCGGGGAAAAAAAAATATATATTTTTTTCTTATCAACTAGTCAACTAGTCTACCATGCAGCAAGGTCGACTAGTGGATTTACTAGTCGACTAGTTGCTTAATGCCCTAGTCCATGTGTGTCCATGTCTGTGTCTCTCTGCAGGGTTCCATAGATGAGAATCCATGTGTGTCCATGTGTGTGTGTCTCTCTGCAGGGTTCCATAGAAGAGCGGCTCAAGCAGCTCCAGGACGCTCACAGAGACTTTGGCCCCGGATCGCAGCACTTCCTCTCCAGTAAGAGATGTCCTCCTCCTCCTTCTTCTGTTTGAAGTCACCGTGCCTCATGCAATCGTTCATGCAATCCGTGCTGCATTCATTGTGTGACACGGCAACCATCACAGGGGGGGACCGGGAAGGAAATAAAGGGCATTAGTATGTCTCAAAGGTTTTTGTAGGGGGTTAACCCATTTTGACCTGAGATCAGGGTTGCATACTTAGTTTAGACTAGTCATTGGTTAGACATGGGTTAAGGTTAGGTTTAGGTGTGCTGCCCCGTGGGAGGTTAGGTTTAGGGTGAGGGTTTGAGATAGGTTGTAGTTGTAGGACTAATGACTGGTCTAACCAGGTACTGAACCCGAGATCAGATTCTAAAAATGTCTTCTACATCCTGACAGTTTTCTGAAAAAGCTATGTTTCTATGTCAGTCGTTCTTTGATTTTTTTCAAAAATAGCAGACCTACAAGCTTGTAGATCTGCTATTTTTCAATAGCTAAAGTATAACATAATGCTAACACCAAAAGGGGTTCCCGCCCAAAATGGCTTAAGGGGGTGTGTGTGTGTCTCTGTGGGTGTCTAGCGGTGGTAACAGCGGACTCCCCCCGGGGGTGATGCCGGTGCCGGCTGTACAGCTGGCCCCAAATCACCGCTCTCATCTGAGCAGGACTATGACTTTAAAATTGAGGATTGTGTCTCTTTTTCGGCAGTGTATACCTGCTGCCCTTCAAAGAGTGATTCATTATATTCAACCATGGGAGCGAGGTGGAGTGTGTGTGTGTGTGTGTGTGTGTGCGTGTGTGTGTGTAGAGTCCATGGTGGTATCGTTGTGTGAGAGAGGTAGGGACATTGGGGAAAGTCTTCTGATGTCCTCCTCCGAACCCATCCTGTGCTGCTGCTGCTGTCATGCTGGCTCAGCGATGTCACACAGCTCTACACTGGCAGTTCAGCCTTTGAGAGAGTCTTTATACGTCTGTGTGTGTGTCCACGCGCACGTGCACGCTTGCATGCGCGTGTGTGTGTATGTGTGTAGTTGTGTGTGTGGTTGTAGTTAAATTGCAATGAATACAGCACACAAAAAAGTAACATTTTTTTAATCACGATTAACACGTGATTTTTAAACGCAATTATTTTTTATTTTTACTTGAACTTGAATATTGAGCTGTATAGTAGTGTGGCCATATGAATGGAAAATATGAACAGCATCCAAAAGTATTATTAATTATTAGTTGTAATTTATCCAACACATTATAGGTTTCTGATTCTCTCTCTCTCTCTCTCTCTCTCTCTCTCTCTCTCTCTCTCTTTCTGTCTCTCTCTCTCTCTGTCTCTCTCTCTCTCTCCCTAACATCCACGCACGCACGCACGCACGCACGCACGCACGCACGCACGCACGCACGCACGCACGCACGCATTTAGGCCTTCACAGTTCACACACAATTATCTCTCTTACACACACAGGCATGCTGGAAGTGGTTTTCAGGCAGCAGAGGACTCTGGGGGCTGACAACTAAATTATGAATATTGCTTTATACAGTATATCTTATACCTGTTCACAAAAAAAAGCCAGGTACAGAATGAAGTACTAGTACTCTAACAACAACAACAACAACAACAACAAGAACAACAGCAGCATATGCCACATCATGTTGTCAGTATGCACTTTGCAAAGTAGTTGTATAGACAGACAGCTATAGACGTATCAACCGTCCATTTGTCCAGAAGATGCAACTTTGGGAAAGTTGAATTAAGCCATTTTGGGCGGAAACCCCTTTTGTCTTTACTATAATTTTTATCCCACGATTTTGTAACCCATTTTTCACCCCTGTGTCTTATCTAATGTGATCCTGGGCTCTACACACCCTCCGCCAACCTAGTCCCCATATATGGGGGAGGTGGGGAGAGCAACGGACTTGAACTCATGCTTCCTTCATGCCTGAGTGTCCAAGTTGCTCCTTTACACCTGACAGGGGGGAGTTTCCCTGGTTGGACGTAGCGCGTGGAAGGAACACGTTATTCCAACCAGTTCCTTTCCCCCGGCTGGCCAGGGGGAGGCAGTTTAGAGACCAGGATTACTGCATGTTTTTTGTGAGGGTACCTACCCTAGGGGACACGGGGAGAACATGCAAACTCCACACGGAAACCCCTTTTGGTACCGTGTTAGCATTATGTTATGCTTTAGCTATTGAAAAATAGCAGATCTACAAGCTCATAGCGCGCCACCGAGTGGCGCGCTACGAGCTTGTAGGTCTGCTATTTTTGAAAAATCGAAGAACCACTGACATAGAAACATAGCTTTTTCAGAAAACTGTCAGGATGTAGAAGACATTTTTAGAATCTGATCTCAGGTCAAAATGTGTTAAGAGTACATTGTTCTCCTCCTGGTCTCTCCTGGACAACTATTGTCTGATGCAATTGTCTGACTATTGAAGCCTGTTGTCTTCAACGCGTGTGCATTATTGATCTGTGGTAGGAGTACAACTACAAGGTTTTGCAAAGTTGCACAGCTTGCATGTTTGAGAGAGAGAGAGAGAGAGAGAGAGAGGGGGAGAGAGGGGGAGAGAGGAGGAGAGAGGAGGGGGGAGAGAGGGGGAGAGAGGAGGGGGGAGAGAGAGAGAGAGAGAGAGACACACACACACAGTACAAAGCCACCCTCATCCTCCCTCAGACATGATAGGTCGGGTAAGGTAACTCATTCAACCCATTTTGACCTGGAATGTATGCATATAGACAATATTTTAGGCCAATACAAAAAGACTATAAATGTCCCTGCACCCGTCCACCCCCGGCTGCCGGACTATACAGCAGCTGAGATGTCGACATCAATATCAGATCCCTAGTGTCCCCAAATGTCTCGCTCACAATAAAAGGACCACTGTGTATATAATGTGAGAACGTGTTGTAGCGATGCAACAATGAGCACAAGATATGCTTTCTGCCTTTCTGTGAATTTGTCACCGTGTGTGTGTGTGTGTGTGTGTGTGTGTGTGTGTGTGTGTGTGTGTGTGTGTGTGTGTGTGTGTGTGTGCGCGTGCGCGTGCGCGCGCGCGTGCGTGGTACATCCAGCCTCTTTATATTCTGTCCCCTTTCATGCCAAGCCCCCCGTGGTTCAGATTAGATGCTCCAGCCGCCATGCTCGTTCCACTAGGTCCACCTCCTATACCAACTCTATTAACCCATTCTGACCTGAGATCAGATTCTAAAAATGTCTTTTACATCCTGACAGTTTTCTGAAAAAGCTATGTTTCTATGTCAGTCGTCAGTCATTTTTCAAAAATAGCAGACCTACAAGCTCGTAGCGCGCCACTCGGTGGCGCGCTATGAGCTTGTAGATCTGCTATTTTTCAATAGCTAAAGCATAACATAATGCTAACACCAAAAGGGGTTCCCGCACAGAATGTTACAAAATGTCTTTTAAATCCTGACAGTTTCAGGATAGGTTCTCAAACATTTTCATGTCAAGGACCCCCAAAAAATGTGTGTAATTGGCCCGCCGACCCCCATCCAGGGGACCTCCCCAGAAGCAAAGATTTGAGTTAAAAATGTTCACTCTGAACACATTTTCACGATTTTTCAAAAATAGCAGACCTACGAGCTCGTAGCGCGGCACTCGGTGCCGCGCTATGAGCTTGTAGATCTGCTATTTTCCAATAGCTAAAGTATAACAAATAGCAAAACCATACCCCTCGGGGGAGTGGCCCCCAAAGGTACCTACGAGCCAGTGACATCCATAGGTACCTCTCTGGAAGGAAGGAATGGAACCGGACTGTAATGCTTAAGACACCAAAAGGGGGTTCCCGCCCAAAGCGGGTTAACTCCTGCCAGATAGCCTGAAACTCTCGGGGAACGCGACACAATAGGAGCTGCCTTCCTCGGGGCTATTGTGTGTCGTTGAACCGGCGCGCCTCTTGTTATGATGCTCCGGAATAATACCCACCACCCCCCATCGGTGGGGGCAGACAGAGTGACATTTCGTGGCTGCCTCTGTTCACTCATCGATTTCTCCCTTCTTCTTCTTCTTCTGTGCCTGTGCAGGTTCCGTGCAGATACCCTGGGAGCGTGCCATCTCCCCGAACAAAGTGCCCTACTACATCAAGTAAGATAATCTGGAATGGCGGGTTTGGGTGTAGAATGGGAATACTGTGTGTGTGTGTGTGTGTGTGTGTCTGTGTGTGAGTGTGCATGTTATCCACTGATTCGGTTTCTTTGGCAGGCTGGAAAAGGCTAGTCTAGAACAGCCTTTTTGACTGCGTGAAGATATACAGACAGTAACTCACTGGAACCAATAGCAATGAAATTCTCTCATGCGGCGGCTGGTAGAATGAACTAGTGGTATAGTCCAGGGGTTCTCAACGTTTTTGGCCGGGGACCCCCGAAAATGCTTTGGCAATGTCTCAGGACCCCCGCCCCGCCCCCTCCCGACCCCCAATATAAATTGACTGCTACAATAACCCTAATTGCGAACGCAGTGAGCATTTACTATGAGACCCAGCAGATCCTGTCTGTCTGTCTGTCTGTCTGTCTGTCTGTCTGTCTGTGTGTGTGTCACGCTGTAACACCAACCGCCCGCCACCAGAGGGCGCAGCTGTATCACACACAAAAACACACACACATGCATGCACACACGCACGCACACACACACACACACACACACACACACACACACACACACACACACACACACACACACACACACACACACACACACACACACACACACACACACACACAAACAACTTAACTTAACTTAATAAAAAAAAACATAACTTAAAAAAAACTTAACTTAAAAAAAAAACTTAAAAGGAAAAAACTTTAAAAAAAAACGTAACTTAAAAAAAATCTTTAAAAAAAAAAGAACTCATGTATCACACACAAAAACACACACATGCACGCACACACGCACGCACGTGCAGTCGTGCACACACACGCACACACACACACAAACAACTTAACTTAATAAAAAAAAACTTAACTTCAAAAAAAATTTACTTAAAAAAAAAACCTTAAAGTACGTAATTTATTCTAATTGTTGTTATTGCAATTTACGAGCTGCGTTCGCTTCCCGCGTTCGTGCGTCTTACTTGTAATAGAGACAATACACCATAAATAAATACTGAAACCAGATATAATCATTAGGGAAGGTGTATGCATGTACTATGTGTACTATATGTAAACTCTTCATTTCCACTTTCCAGCCATTCAGTTGCAAAACATTTATTTTTATTTTTTGAAAATAATTTGGGGACCCCCCAAAATAATTTGGCGACCCCCCCGAGGGGTCGCGACCCACGGGTTGAGAACCCCTGGACTACTCTGGAAGCACATGTTTTACTGAGTTAAAACATACGTTTCTAGCAGAGAAAGTCCAGTTTGAAGTCTCGTTTGAAAGCTCTTCTCCTTTGATTTGAAACCTTACTATATTGAATCGGCTTGTGAATTGCATCTGTGGTACTCATACCAGATGAGTGGTATTGACTGACAGTAAGCCCCCTTTTCTCCAAACCACTTATCTATTTACCACCACTTCATCAATACCATTTACCGCTTTGAAATTGTTGTGCTGTTTTTACCCTCAAGCTACGGTACTGTACGTGAATGAGTGAGCCATGTGAGTGAGTGAGTGCATGCTATCTGTGTATGTATGTACTTATGTGTTTATCCACATCAGTGCAGTTCATCCCTCTGCAAACTATTATGTGTTCATTTCTTAATGAGCAGCTTTAGACGTTTTATAAATGGTAAATGGTGCATTTATGTAGCAGCGCCTTTATATCCAAGGCGCTTTACAGAGATTGTGCAGCATTACAGTACAGTTGGGTGCCACCGATATTGTCCCTTATCATTTGACCCATTTAGGCCTGACCTCAAAATTTAAAAAAATCCTTCTAAATCCTCCAGTTTTCTGAAATAAATACTTTTTATTTTTTTTCAAAAATAGCAGACCTACAAGTTCATAGCGCGCTACTCGGTGGCGCGCTATGAGCTTGTAGATCTGCTATTTTTCAATAGCTAAATTATAACATAATGTTTAAAACACCAAAAGGGGTTTTGCGCAGATCACGCAAACCTCAGCAAAAAGAAAGGGACAATATCGATGGCCTCCAACTGTACATTCACCCATTCACACGCGACACCGATGCCGGGGGGAAACCATTAGGGGTGGGACGATATGGGTACCTCACGATACGACATATATCGCGATATTAGGCCCTCGATAACGATAATATCACGATATTCAATATGTTGCGATATTTGCGATATATCAATATATTGTATGAAATTTCATCAACGATATATCACGATATCTGCAACTACAAAATACTTGGAACTGAAAAAATGCTATTTCCGTGCTCGGACACAAGGAGGGACACACACATAGCTGTCTATTGTGGTTGCACCACTCAAACACTATTTTTATTTTTATATCGATATTTTAATAATCAATATTGATTATTTATCGCGGGAGGACGTATCGATATATATCGCCATATCGATATTTCAGCACACCCCTAGAAACCATGCAAAGCACCAACCTGCACACCGGGAGCAATTAGGGGTTCAGACAGAGTCTTGCTCAACTGCACTTCGACACTAACTCTGGGGGAGCCCTGGTTCGAACTGGGAACCTTGCGGTCGCGGTTCGCATCTGGTCACTCTACCCCTGAGCCACTGCCGCCACTGCCGCCCCTGATGGCCCTATAGTTCCCCCGGCTTTCTGCCTGCTTTTGAGGGGCGCTAGCCCCTCCTATATGCCCAGCTTTGTGTGTTTGTACCACGGAAATGATTTGATTGGCTGAAGCACTGGAATGTGATGTATGATGATGTATGATGATAAGCATATAGCATGATAGCGCCCCTCACTTCACACAAGTGTGATTTTAAAATGTCACTGCGACTACTGCGGACCCACTTGGGCTTGATTCGTACTTGGCCGTGCGCCAACGTCGTACACCAAAAAACCCCCACAAAAATACATATACATCATATATCACATGTCGTGCTCAGCCAATCAGCTGAGCACAAGTCCGTGCTTAACCTGTGCTTTTGGCGGGAACCCCTTTTGGTGTTAGCATTATGTTACGCTTTAGCTATTGAAAAATAGCAGATCTACAAGCTCATAGCGCGCCACCGAGTGGCGCGCTACGAGCTTGTAGGTCTGCTATTTTTGAAAAATCGAAGAATGACTGACATAGAAACATAGCTTTTTCAGAAAACTGTCAGGATGTAGAAGACATTTTTAGAATCTGATCTCAGGTCAAAATGGGTTAAACGGACAGACAGACACACATACACACAAAGCTATGCATAGGAGCGGGTATACGGCACCGCGACACTGGTGCACAACAAGTATAAATCCGGTGAAGAAGAGTGAACATCACAGTACTACCTCAGCCCAGAACACGAGACAGGTCCGTTTGGATGTCTATACGCCATCCTCCTCAGAGGAAGGTGTCGTATAGACATCGAAACGTCAGTCACCTTTGCTAGCACCTTAAAATGAATAAAGGCTTAAATGTCCAAGCTGCCTCTCCTTCTTTGCTGAAATATAAATAAGGTGTCAGGCTGGCGGTATAAGATCTGACAGGGGGGTGGGGTGGGGGGGGGGGGATCCAGTAGCCATCAGTCGAGGAGCTCTGCACTGGCCATCTGGCACACTGAGACAAATCCTGATCGGCCTCCACGTTGGCACCGCCAGTGGACTGTCAGAGAATCCATGTCTTTACGGACCTCCAGTCCCTGTGCCTGCCTTGGTAAGAAGGGCTCACATTACAGGAGTGTTGGGCCCAGTTCATCTCAGATTCACTTAAACATGTGCATATAAGCAACGTAGGCCACATGCCTACTACGCCGTTATTACTGTGAAACAACAGATCGTATTCATGGTCTCGTCCTAAAGGGCGAGGTCGCGTGCACACATCCGCCTGGGTGACGGCAGGTTGCTGGGCGAGCGCTGGCGCTTTGGCATGGGGCGGTCAGATCAACATATGGAATGAATTATGTACTGGCCATGTGTGGAGCGTGTCTTGAGTGTACAGGGTTTGATGAGGTCAGATCAACATAAGGAATGTCAGAACAGGTCAGCTCCATATAATGGAGATCTAAGGGTGGCAGCGGGGCAGTGTCTTGAGTGTACAGGGTTTGATGAGGGCCCGGGCCCGTGGATTTGCTTAACGAAGTGCTCACGTTGTAGCTTTTGGTACCACCCCCCCCCCCCCCCCCCCCCCCCCCCTTAAGCAGGGCGGCGCTGTTAAGCTCACCGTATAGCACTGCAATGCTGGAACCTTGATGACTTGAATTCTGCTCCTCAGTGAGGCTCGGGAGATCACTTGTAAACAGCGTTACCTCTACTTCCGTCTCCTCAACTCAACTCTACTCCCCCTCTCTTCCCCTCTCCTCTCCTCAACTCTCCTCTCCTCAAGTCAACTCTCCTCTCCTCTCCTCTCTTCCCCTCTCCTCTCCTCAACTCAACTCTCCTCTCCTCTCTTCCCTCTCCTCTCCTCAACTCAACTCTCCTCTCCTCTCTTCCCCTCTCCTCTCCTCAACTCAACTCTCCTCTCCTCTCTTCCCCTCTCCTCTCCTCAACTCAACTCTCCTCTCCTCTCCTCTCTTCCCCTCTCCTCTCCTCAACTCAACTCTCCTCTCCTCTCCTCTCTTCCCCTCTCCTCTCCTCAACTCAACTCTCCTCTCCTCAACTCAACTCTCCTCTCCTCTCTTCCCCTCTCCTCTCCTCAACTCAACTCTCCTCTCCTCTCCTC
>NC_136806.1:59609449-59658626 GCF_951216825.1 Electrona antarctica
ACTCGGTGGCGCGCTATGAGCTTGTAGATCTGCTATTTTTCAATAGCTAAATTATAACATAATGTTTAAAACACCAAAAGGGGTTCCCGCCCCAAAATGGGTTAAGGTAGTGAGAGGGAGTGTTACACAAAGTGAGAGCGTCAATACAGTACACTACATATACAGTAGAGTGCACTTGCATTTGGAAAGCCTACATGGAATGAAGTTTTCCTTTTCACCAGGAATCATATCTCCAGCCACAGCCTCCCGGTGTGCGCTGCTGGTTTTTTTTTTGCATGCATGGGTTGCTTGCCGAGTGTTTACCAGATCAGTGGCGCTTCCCTTTTTTTTTTACCCTCGGCTGAGTCGGCTTGCGCAGGCTCAAGTTTTATCAGGACCGACGGCGAGCCGTCGTGATCCCGCAGCTTTAGCATGCGTGGCACTGCAAACACACTGTCTCCCATCGTGCTGCACCAACACCGCCAATTCCAATTAGTAATGTAGGAGATTTTCCTCCCAAGTCCCAAATAGTGTAATCTCTTTTCATGCTATAAGAGGATTGACTCCGCTGGCTTCTGCTAAATAAATGACTTTGACTTATTAATGTGCACACCTGCAATGTGTTTTTATGGAGTACAAAGATTAGCGGCAAGGTACAACGTGCGTGCGTGCGTGGCGTGCGTGCGTGCGTGCGTGCGTGCGTGCGTGCGTGCGTGCGCCTTTTTTAACCCATTTTGGGTGGGAACCCCTTTTGGTGTTTTAAACATTATGTTATAATTTAGCTATTGAAAAATAGCAGATCTACAAGCTCATAGCGCGCCACCGAGTGGCGCGCTATGAGCTTGTAGATCTGCAATTTTTTTTAAAATCGTTAAAATGTGCCTCAAATCTTTCAGAAAAATTGTCATGATTTAGAAAACTTTTTTTTTTTAAATTTCGACGTCAGTTCCGAATGGGTTAATGCAGTCAGTGGTCTGTGTATTTGCTCTTGTGCTGAACTCAGGGTTGTGGTTATTTGCATACAGCAGGAACGCTGCTTCTTGTGGGTCAGCTAGTGCTGCTGGTCGGAGCTGGACTCTCATGCCAACTGCTCTTTGCGATCTGACCGATGTATACGCAGGCCTGGCCTCATATTCTGCAAAGGACCTTTGCAGCTCATGCAGGTGGACCACCGCGTGTGTCAGTATAGTTCAGTCTTTGTCTCCCTGTAGGTGCGTGCGTACGTGCATGCATGCGAGAGAGAGCGAGAGAGAGAGAGAGAGAGAGAGAGAGCGTCGGAGAGTCTTGAGTATATATAAGAACAGTGCCAGTGTGAGTAATGAACGCCCTTTGGTAACCCATGTATGCAAATGAGTGATTCTGTTCTCTCATAAGCGCGTTGGAGTTTTTTTCCGTGTGGAGTTATATGCTATGTGCGCATCTCCTCAGCCCTCTGTGTGTAGCATGCCTTGAATCTTCTCTTTCCTCTTGAGCCCCCATTTCTTTCCTTTTCTATCCCACCCTCCTGTCCATCACTCTCAATTAACCCATTTTGACCTGAGATCAGATTCTAAAAATGTCTCCTACATCCTGACAGTTTTCTGAAAAAGCCATGTTTCTATGTCAGTCGTTTTTTTCGATTTAAAAAAAATAGCAGACCTACAAGCTCGTAGCGCGCCACTCGGTGGCGCGCTACGAGCTTGTAGATCTGCTATTTTTCAATAGCTAAAGCATAACATAATGCTAACAATGCTAACGCCAATGTGGCCAGAAAAGGGGTTCCCGCCCAAAATGGCTTAACTCTCTCTTCCTTTCTCTCTCCCTCTCTATCTGTCCGTCTCTCCTTGTTTCTCCCCACAGGTATTCATGGAGGACGTGAAGTCCAGGGGTCCGTTCATCTACTCTGTTCTGGAGTCGGCCCAAGTCTTCCTGGCACAACACCCCTTCCAGGAGCACGAGGAGTCGACGCTGCAGCCCGATGGAAAAGGTCTTGCCCCCCCCCCCCCACACACACACACCCCCACCCTGTGCCAAGTGCAGCCCCCGCGGTGCCAAAATATCCGTCTCATTTACCGTGACCGCGTCGTGGCCCCGCTCGCTCGCATGGCCTCAGGAGCTCATTAGGTGGGACCCCATGCAGGTGAAATCCTCCATTAGTTGTGTTTTTTAGCGGCATTCTGTCCAATGGTGTCACACTGTGTTTGTGGTGGGGGTGTGTGTGTGTGTGTGTGTGTGTGGGGGGGGGGGGTCTCGAGCAATTAGCTCGAGTTCATGCAGCTCTGCAGCACCATCTGCTCCGATCAATAATCGCACAACGCTGGGCTGTTCCTCCCGCCCACTCAAACGCCCTGCGTTGTTTGGCTCAGCCACTATACCAGCCTCTTCACCACTGGTTCCTCCCCGCCCTGGATAATGTTCTGGCGCCTCCGTGAACTTATGCCATTTAGGCCTGACGTCGAAAAAAAAAAGAAAAAACGTTCGCTCTGAAAGAATATTATATTCAAAGATTTGTGCCGCATTTTTACGATTTTTCAAAAATAGCAGACCTACAAGCTCGTAGCGCGCCACTCGGTGGCGCGCTATGAGCTTGTAGATCTGCTATTTTTCAATAGCTAAAGTATAACATAATGCTTAGTTAAAACACCAAAAGGGGTTCCCGCCCAGAATGGGTTATTATCATACTCTTGAATAACCCCCTCCTCTCTATCTCTTTTTTTTTTGTTTTTGCATCTCTGAGATGCCACCCACTCAATTTCTCACAAACTTCCGGCTTGAACCGAATGTTCCGTTTCGTGATCTGTTTCTGCTTCGTTTCTTTTGCTTGCTCCTTTTTCTTGCGGCCTCCTGTGACCTCTCCCTCCGAATGACCCCCATATCTGATGACCCCCCTTCCCCCCTCCCCCCATTGCAGAAGTGTCACCTCGGCATCGCATCCTCAACGTCAGCCGGTCGGTGTGGAAGCAGGCCAACGTGGCCAGTGACCTGTGGGAGAAGCTGACGGCTCGCTGTGTGGATAAACACAGGTCAGCCCGTGTTCACATTCACTGCACGCACGCACGCACGCACGCACGCACGCACGCACGCACGCACACACACACGCACGCACGCAGGCAGGCACGCACGCACGCACGCACGCACGCACGCACGCACGCACGCACGCACGCACGCACGCAGGGAGCATAGGTTATAATGAATCGAAAATAGCTAAGGTCATGAGGGAGAGAGAGAGGTTAGGGTCAGGTGTGTGTGTGTGTGTGTGTGTGTGTGTGTGTGTGTGTGTGTGTGTGTGTGTGTGTGTGTGTGTGTGTGTGTGTGTGTGTGTGTGTGTGTGTGTGTGTGTGTGTGTGTGTGTGTGCGCGTGCGCGAGTTAGTATTATGTGGTTACCAAAAGTAATCATTACACTTAGTATAAAGCTAAGCAGTGCTTTAAAAGTAACACTTTTTAAAGTCTTATTCGTGCCCCCTGTGACTTCATGTGGCCACCAAGTCTATGGATTTTGTGTGTGCCCCCAAAGGAGACCCCTCACTTCACATGAGTGCGTCTCAATCCAGTCTCAATCCAAATTCAAAGTAATTTAAGGTTTGTAAACTTATTTGGGAATGACGCAATTCATTCTGCAAATTAATCATAAAAATAATCCACATTAGTTGTTGAATATTGTGAAGGATTTGGGTGCTTAATTGTCACACATTCAGCCAGAGAGTATATAATTGGTCACACATTCAGCCAGTGAGTATATAATTGGTCACACATTCAGCCAGTGAGTATATAATTGGTCACACATTCAGCCAGAGAGTATATAATTGGTCACACATTCAGCCAGTGAGTATATAATTGGTCACACATTCAGCCAGTGAGTATATAATTGGTCACACATTCAGCCAGT
This sequence comes from Electrona antarctica, assembly GCF_951216825.1. NCBI lineage: Eukaryota > Metazoa > Chordata > Actinopteri > Myctophiformes > Myctophidae > Electrona > Electrona antarctica. The sequence continues at coordinate 59,613,295 of NC_136806.1, forward strand.
GAGTATATAATTGGTCACACATTCAGCCAGTGAGTATATAATTGGTCACACATTCAGCCAGTGAGTATATAATTGGTCACACATTCAGCCAGTGAGTATATAATTGGTCACACATTCAGCCAGTGAGTATATAATTGGTCACACATGCAGCCAGTGAGTATATAATTGGTCACACATGCAGCCAGTGAGTATATAATTGGTCACACATTCAGCCAGTGAGTATATAATTGGTCACACATGCAGCCAGTGAGTATATAATTGGTCACACATGCAGCCAGTGAGTATATAATTGGTCACACATTCAGCCAGTGAGTATATAATTGGTCACACATGCAGCCAGAGAGTATATAATTGGTCACACATTCAGCCAGAGAGTATATAATTGGTCACACATTCAGCCAGAGTATATAATTGGTCACACATTCAGCCAGAGTATATAATTGGTCACACATTCAGCCAGAGAGTATATAATTGGTCACACATTCAGCCAGAGAGTATATAATTGGTCACACATTCAGCCAGAGAGTATATAATTGGTCACACATGCAGCCAGAGAGTATATAATTGGTCACACATGCTGCAGTGAGTATACTGTATAATTGGTCACACATTCAGCCAGTGAGTATATAATTGGTCACACATGCTGCAGTGAGTATACTGTATAATTGGTCACACATTCAGCCAGTGAGTATATAATTGGTCACACATTCAGCCAGAGAGTATATAATTGGTCACACATTCAGCCAGAGAGTATATAATTGGTCACACATTCAGCCAGAGAGTATATAATTGGTCACACATTCAGCCAGAGAGTATATAATTGGTCACACATTCAGCCAGAGAGTATATAATTGGTCACACATTCAGCCAGAGAGTATATAATTGGTCACACATTCAGCCAGAGAGTATATAATTGGTCACACATTAAGCCAGAGAGTATATAATTGGTCACACATTAAGCCAGTGATTATATAATTGGTCACACATTCAGCCAGAGTATATAATTGGTCACACATTCAGCCAGAGTATATAATTGGTCACACATTCAGCCAGAGAGTATATAATTGGTCACACATTCAGCCAGAGAGTATATAATTGGTCACACATTCAGCCAGAGAGTATATAATTGGTCACACATTAAGCCAGAGAGTATATAATTGGTCACACATTAAGCCAGTGATTATATAATTGGTCACACATTCAGCCAGAGTATATAATTGGTCACACATTCAGCCAGAGAGTATATAATTGGTCACACATTCAGCCAGAGAGTATATAATTGGTCACACATTAAGCCAGAGAGTATATAATTGGTCACACATTAAGCCAGTGAGTATATAATTGGTCACACATTCAGCCAGAGTATATAATTGGTCACACATGCAGCCAGAGAGTATATAATTGGTCACACATGCAGCCAGAGAGTATATAATTGGTCACACATTCAGCCAGAGAGTATATAATTGGTCACACATTCAGCCAGAGAGTATATAATTGGTCACACATTCAGCCAGAGAGTATATAATTGGTCACACATTCAGCCAGTGAGTATATAATTGGTCACACATTCAGCCAGAGAGTATATATATGAATTGGTGTAACAGATTCCATTGTAGAAGTGACCCTCTGGTCCCCATGCAGGCACATGGAGAGGACCCTGGAGCGCCTGCTGCAGACCCAGGCAGCCATGGAGGAACTGGCTGTGGCCCTGGAGCAGGCCGAGGGGGTCCGGGACGCCTGGGAGCCTGTGGGAGACCTCTTCATTGACTCTCTGCAGGACCACATAGACGCAACCAAGGTACCCCTGCACGGGAGAGACGGCAGTCACACTTGCAAAGTCCTGAGTGACGATTTAACCCATTTTGACCTGAGATCAGATTCTAAAAATGTCTTCTACATCCTGACAGTTTTCTGAAAAAGCTATGTTTCCATGTCAGTCGTTCTTTGATTTTTCAAAAATAGCAGACCTACAAGCTCGTAGCGCGCCACTCGGTGGCGCGCTATGAGCTTGTAGATCTGCTATTTTTCAATAGCTAAAGCATAACATAATGCTAACACCAAAAGGGGTTCCCGCCCAAAGAGTCTTGAGAGTGTAAAAATGGACCAGTAATGGTCCGGCGCATAAATCCCACATATGAATTGCTAATAATCTGACAAGTTGTTTTAATTGTCTCTCTTGAGATTATTTGCCTTCGGCTACCCCTCCCTCCCTTCCAAAAGTCGCACGCTGCATCATCATGTGACAAACATCAAAACAAAACCAAACAAAATCAGCTTTCATCACAAACGAATAAGCAGCAACAAGTGATGGGTTGAACTCTGTGTGTATATAAGCCCGCCTCAAAGAGAACCGGAGATTGACGAGACCTCCATTTTGACTGTGCTTTTGAACCGTGTACGTTGCGGCGTGCTCGCATGACGCACGGAGAAGCACCGATGTGGCAGCTGGTGGTGGTGGTGACGAAGGAATGTTCTGACATTCCCCTCGTCGTCGTCGTCGTCGTGGTGGAGATATGGCAGGGCTTTCCGACGAGTCCTCCGTTGATTTGATGTCACGGAACAAACAGCGGTTGGTGATTTGTGCGGTCGTCACTGAGTGGCGTGCTGTGTTGCCCCGGCTGTATGGCTGGATGACTGCGTGGCTATAACCCATTTTGACCTGAGATCAGATTCTACAAAATGTCTTCTACATCCTGACAGTTTTCTGAAAAAAGCTATGTTTCTATGTCAGTCGTTCTTCGATTTGTTAAAAAATAGCAGACCTACAAGCTCGTAGCGCGCCACTCGGTGGCGCGCTATGAGCTTGTAGATCTGCTATTTTTCAATAGTAAGTAAATAGCCGGGCAGGAGCCTATCTCCTGTTTATGTAGCGTGAGGCAGCTTGATGTACAAGTACACCCCCTGGACATGACGCTAGTATGTCGCAGGGACTTACCACCAATCCAACCCTTGATGCTGAGTCTCAAGCAGGGAGGCACTGGGTCCAATTTTTAGAGTCTTTGTATGACCCGGCCGGGGATCGAACCCCGACCTCCCAGTCTCAGGGCGGACACTTTAACCACAAGGCCACTGAGCTGGTAGACATTTTTTTTTTCTCAATAGCTAAAGCATAACATAATGCTAACGCCAAAAGGGGTTCCCGCCCAGAATGGGATAATTGAGTCGGCGCTGCTCATTAGAAGGGAGGGCGACATCGTGTCACTGTTTTGGACAGATGTCACGAGTTACGACGAGCACATGCTGCGCCGCGGCTCTCCCAACGGCTGCCGGTTGTCAGATGGTCTCATCTGGTATACGGAGACACTATGTGCACAAAATGTGTACACGCGGCGTGCAAGGACACACACACGCACGCGCGCGCGCACGCATACACACGCACGGACGCACGTGCACGACGTTAAACTCACTTTGCCACTCACTTTGCCACTCGATTTGCCACTCACTTTATGCATGCGCTCTATCGCAGGGGTTCTCAACGTTTTTGGCCGCCCCCTCCCGACCCCCAATATAAATTGACTGCTACAATAACCTTAATAATAGAGACAATGCACCATAAATAAATACTGAAACCAGATATAATCATTAGGGAAGGTGTATGCATGTACTATGTGTACTATGTACTATGTAAACTCTTCATTTCCATTTTCCAGTCATTCAGTTGCATAAAAAAAGAAAGAAAAAAAAGGTTTTTCTTTTTTTTTCCTTTTTTTTGGGGACCCCCCAAAATAATTTGGCGACCCCCCGAGGGGTCGCGACCCACGGGTTGAGAACCCCTGCTCTATCGGACTATTTTGACGGCACTCACGATTATCTCTCCCTTATCCTGAGGTTTGTTTGTAAATGCGTGCTGAAGTGGCTCTATTCGTTTCTGTATAAAGAGGCTGTAAAACGACCAAAAAAACACGCACGTCTAAAAAAAAACCTACAGCACTAGGTTGGGTGCTGGAGGAAAAATAGAATCAGCAGCAATGCAAGAATAAAGAGACCACACACCAATTGATACTCCCGAGTGCAGTGAAACGTTTTTACTGGTAAAGCTTCGAGCCGACCAGCCTCCTCTTCAGTCTGAACAAGAGTTTCTATGCTATCCTGTACCTCTTAACAACGACAGACTGCAGAGACTTGACCACACACCTCGATGGTGACTTTGACCACATTCTGACCTGAGATCAGATTCTAAAAATGTCTTCTACATCCTGACAGTTTTCTGAAAAAGCTATGTTTCTATGTCAGTCGTTCTTTGATTTTTTCAAAAATACCAGATCTGCTATTTTTCAATAGCTAGCAGCATAACATAATGCTAACACCAAAAGGGGTTCCCGCCCAGAATGGGTTAAACCAGGTTCTCAACCTGTGAGTCAGGACCCCCATGGGGCTCCCCATATGCACAGCGTAGGGCATTCACTTCTAGTCATTTTTACTAGTTGACTAGTTGCCTAGTTTACTAGTCGACTAGTCGACTAGTTGTTTAACTACCTATTATGTAAAAAAAATAAAAAAAATAAACTTTCTTTTTTTTTTTTTTTTTTTTAAATAAATATTTGTACATTGAAAAACTGTGTACATGGTGACTATAACTATAATCTACCTGATCTTGAGGCCTACAAAATCGGGGGAAATTCTTATCAACTAGTCAACTAGTACCAACAAGTAGTAAACTAGTCGACTAGTTGCTTAATGCCCTAGAGCGTTGTGTGTATGTCAGTATGTGTGTCTGTGTATGAGCACGGAATGTGATGTATGATGATATGCGTGCCACTCACTTGTGATTTTATTTTGTGACAATTTAAGGACATTTTTAAAGGGCATAGTTCATCCCCAAAATGACTTATTTTCTATCAATTACACAGCCCATAAAGCCTTGAATTCATGGCGATTGCTTTTTTTTTGTCGCAATCCTAAGCCAGTAATTAACATCAAATGGATGACCGGCTGTGTAGATTTGCAAGAAATCAATGCATGTGGACTTATCTGCCTCGTTGACTAGTTTTTCTGTCACCCCTAATCGTTTTGTCTCTTTCTTATTCTAACACTCCCTCTTTCCCCCTCCATTCTCCATCTCACTCTCTACCGTTTGCACTATTAAGCTCGAACTGCACCTCTCTAAACTAAATGTGTGGAACATAGCCTCGAACTGCACCTCTCTAAACTAAATGTGTGGAACATAGCCTCGAATTGCACCTTTCTAAGCTTATTTTTATTTTGCTGTGTATATATATACTGTATGGAACATAAGCTTTACTACTTTGCCACTACAGGAGGTTACTCTTTTCTTTTTGAGTGGTGCAAACCACTCCAACAACTGGCTTTGTTATAGTACCCGTGTGTGTTTGTGCCTGTACGGGTGAGCATGGTTGCTATGGTTAGTATGTGACGTCACTGACATCATCGACATCACGTCAGAGTGATCTCAAAAAAGCTTATAATCAATCTCTATCGTTATTCTTCAACAGATGTTAGGCATAGTGCACCACTCAGTTCACACGGGTGTGATTTTTTGTTTACTCGTGGTTTTCTCTTTCTCGCACTCTTTATTCAATCCCTTTGTTTACTGTGCTTGCTGTGATTGATTGATGTCTGATGTTATCTATATGCTGCTGCATTGTCTGGAGGAAGCCAAACAAAAATAAGTTGTGCTCTTATGTACCTGTACACAAGATAATAATAATAATAATAACTAGAAAAGTCGCAATTTTGAAAAATTGCAAAGTGTGGTTTGCTTACATAGGCCCCTCCCACTAATATTGTCAGCCAATTACAATGTCACGTTACCCCTGTGATCGTGCGTGATTGGTCTTTTGACCCTTTGCTACAACCTCTGTCCAATTTTCCTTGACTCCTTGACTCTCTTGAAAAGTAATTTGAAAATTTCTATAACGCTTGAATAGTTTGGTCTAATTCATGTCTTTATAAACGATTGTAAAACATAGATTGAACAGCCAATTAGCTACTACAAACGTTATGCAAAGCTCGGCCAATCACAGCGGAAGTTAGGTAGGTCACTCTCCAGCATGACATAAATGCATCGCAAGGTGCTTTACAAGGCCGAGAACAAACAAGAAAAGAGTTTAACCCATTCTGGGCGGGAACCCCTTTTGGTGTTTCAACTAAGCATTATGTTATACTTTAGCTATTGAAAAATAGCAGACCTACAAGCTCATAGCGCGCCACCGAGTGGCGCGCTACGAGCTTGTAGGTCTGCTATTTTTGAAAAATCGTGAAAATGCGGCACAAATCTTTGAATATATATATTCTTTCAGATGACTTTTTTTTATTTATTTCGACGTCGGGTCTAAATGGGTTTTAAAGACGTTACAATAAAGTACAACCGTGAACCTTGAACCTTTCCCTCTCTGTCCGACTGTGCCCTTGTCTCCCCCCCCCCCCCTCTCTTTCCTCCAGTTGTTTAAGGAGGAACTGACGCAGGTGAAAGAAGGCATGAGGCAAATCAACGACCTGGCCCACCAGCTGGCCATCTCGGACGTACACTTGTCCATGGAGAACGCCCGCTCCCTGGAGCATCTCAACAGCAGATGGAAGCTACTTCAGGTATGCGGTTTATCACCAGTCCTCATGACAAGCAGCATGTTCACTTTGGCCCCTAATGCGGGCGTATATAATACGCTGTTCTGGCACTGTTTGTTTGCTTCTGAGGGCCTGCTTTCATTTTCATCCATGGCACCTATACATGCTGGGTTTTTGGCAACATTCGACTGTACCGCCTACACTTTCTCTGCCAAAAATAGTTTTGGGGGAATGGGTTGCTTGTCACCTGTTAAATTACGCATAATGCAATTTCCAGAGCCAACAGCTGGAGCCCAAATGTTGTATTATTGCTTTGCCAATGATGTATTATGTAACTATAAACTGTACACATACTCAAATAGCACTCGCCTGACTGTAGACTAGGATTGCAACTATCAATCTATCGATTACTTTTTAGATTAATTAAGATTATTAATTACTTTTTTACTTTTGTAATTACTTTAAAAAACTTAGTATGAGGTATAAAGTACAGCAGCCTTGTGTTCATACAACAGAATGTTTGGGTATTGGTTAAGACTGACGTTATGTATCTTTCAGGACCTTTCACTGCTTCGTCTCAACCATTACTCTATGGTCTCAGAGATGTAGGGATGTCCCGACTCCCGATACACTTTTTTCGCTTCTGATCCGATCCCGACACCTCCATTTCTGTGTTAGCCGATACCGAATACCGATACCAGTGTCGTGATCTCATGTTGTGTGTATAGCTATCTAGCTATATATCTCGTGTTGTGTTCAGAGCAGACTCCTCACTCAAATGTGCACTTGCAGTTTGGGCAACTCCAAAGCAAACTCCACATGTACCAACATTTTATTTACCTGCCATAGTGTCAACCCCTTACCCCTGTGTGGTTAGACTGGCATATTCACCGATACCGATATGACCCGACATGAAAAATAAGGGCCGATCCGATACTTCTCCCGAAAACTTGGGAATTTGGTGAAATAAATGTAAATGCCCTCCACTCCTTTCCATGCCATGCCGGAAGGCAGCATTCAGGAGAATTGCTTTTTTCCCCCGAAGTCTCCTGAACGTGAACACAGTATTTTGCTCTGAAACAAATTTGTTTAGAAATCCATGTCGTTACACACCGCATCTCCACTAGCTAAAGGGTGCTGGGTTGCACCCCGGAAATAGCGGATCTACAAGCTCTCAACGCGTCACAGCGCGACACGTTGATAGCTTGTAGATCTGCTATTTTTGTCCCAAAGTGCCCTCTTACGGGATGTCAGCCCCTTCCTCTCTAACACTCTCCGCACGTCCCCCCGCACGCATTGATGTGTACGCTGCCTCTATTTTAACCGATTTTGGGCGGGAACCCCTTTTGGTGTTTTAAACATTGTTATAATTTAGCTATTGAAAAATAGCAGATCTACAAGCTCATAGCGCGCCACCGAGTGGCGCGCTACGAGCTTGTAGGTCTGCTATTTTTGAAAAATCGTGGAAATATTTATTTCAGAAAACTGGAGGATTTAGAAGATTTTTTTTTGTTTAATTTCGAGGTCAGGCCTGAATGGGTTAATTAATGCACGGTTTGGATCGCGGCGGCAACAAAGTGAAGCTCGTCTCCCGTGAAGCTGGAACTTATTGGATTGTTCAGCATGGCTGCTTAGAGCAAGATGGAGCTCAGCTAATGAACCAAAAACAAATAGTAGGGGACCCACCCCACCCCACCCCACCCTACCACCACCGCCGCCACCGCATGCCGTCTGCTCGGTTCAGACTTCTCTTGTTCCACATCACTCGCTCTTTTGGTTTACTTTAAATCCAGCAAGTTGTGCTAACCTGGCATCACTAAATCATTCAGTGCCAAAGAACAATGAAGCACCTCTCTCGCTCTCTCTCTCTCTCTCTCTCTCTCTCTCTTTCTCTCTCTCCCTGTCCTAATTTTCCCTTAATTAACATGATAAATGCTAAATCCCCATCTTTCCCGGTGCGCTGTCCCGCCACACCTGGTTGATTTTGCCTGCTCCAAAGCCAATAACGTGCATCTGCCAAGGTTGATCTCACAATAGTGTGCGATGGCGGCTAATGTAGGTCGTTTGTCTTCCTTATAGCAGCCCAAATTGTGTGCATAGCCAAATGGATTGAACGACTTACTGCACAGTTAGCAGTAACATTCTCACAGCATGTTGAAAATGTTCCATGGCTCCAGTCGTATAGCTCAAGTCATCCTGGTTGTTTTCAGGATTGATTTTACAATTCTTGTACTTTTATATTACGTTTATATTTAGAGCTTATAAATGGTCTTGTCTACCTCCACGGCTGCCTAGATATGTCCCACCCCCCCAACCCCCCAGGTCTGCTCGAAGTGCCTAGACAAATGGCAACAAAAAAATATGGTGAAGCAGCATATGGTGAATATGGTGAGTGGCAGCGGTGGCCGAATGGTTTGCGGAGCGGTCTTGATACCGGAAGGTCGCCAGTTCGTATCCCCGGACCGGCACGTTAAAATTACCACCGCTGAAGTGCCCTTGAGCAAGGCATTGAACCACTACCATGAAATGTTCTATGAGCAGGGCCTGGCTGTAAACAAGTATCTGATGCTTAGTCCAGTTACCCTGGGTAAATATAGTAACTTTGCTTTGCTTAGCTTTCTGCTTCTACGGATATATGGTGGCATGACGTGTCCGAGGCATGATATGTCACGACGCTCGACCATATACAATATGGAGGCGTGATGTCACGAGGCCTGACCATATATGGAGGCGTGATGTCACGAGGCCTGACCATATATGGAGGCGTGATGTCACGAGGCCTGACCATATATGGAGGCGTGATGTCACGAGGCCTGACCATATATGGAGGCGTGGCGGCACGAGGCCTGACCATATATGGAGGCGTGATCTCACAAGGCCTGACCATATATGGAGGCGTGATGTCACAAGTCCTGACCATATATGGAGGCGTGATGTCACGAGGCCTGACCATATATGGAGGCGTGACTAACACACAGATATGCAGGTTTTCATAGTAAATGCGACCTACGGTGTTACTATCATAGCTGATTCTTTGGGCTGGAGAGCGATGTTCTTGTGAATGGTGATGTTTGTATTTCACGGAATGCAGCCGTTTTCATTGAACCTCGCTCTAAAATGACTGCACTTCCCCTTTCTTATGTACCCCCACCCCCCCCACCCCCCCAACCCCACTTATCTCTCTCTTTCTCCGGCTCGGCACCGAGCAAATTACCGCCCATTGTTTGCGGCGGCGTTTTCCGACACCCAATTGACAACGACTCATGTAGCAAATCCAATACCTTGCAAATGGAGCAGGATTAGAGGAGGCTAAAATCCCATTTGGGGAGCACCAGAACTGATGAGGAGCATTGTTCTGAAGGGCCGCCCCAAAACTTCACTCTGCCCAACGCAATTTCGACACGTGTAGCGGCGCCGGCATTAGGGCATTAAGCAACTAGTCGACTAGTTTACTAGTCGACTAGTTTTTGACTAGTTTACTAGTCGACTAGTAAATCCACTAGTCGACCTTGTTGGTACTAGTTGACTAGTTGATAAGAAAGAAAATTTCCCCGATTTTGTAGGCCTCAAGATCAGGTAGATTATAGTTATAGTCACCATGTACACAGTTTTTCAATGTACAAATATTTATTAAAAAAAAAAAGAAAAAAAAAGGTTTTTTTTTTTTTTTACATAATAGGTAGTTAAACAACTAGTTGACTAGTCGACTAGTAAACTAGGCAACTAGTCAACTAGTAAAAATGACTATCAGTGAATGCCCTAGCCGGCATCCACGTCCCCGTCACACACATCCCCCCCCTGCACGTCCCCCATCCTCACTCCTCACGTCAGCGGTTTTCTCCTGCTCTGACACTCGCGGTGCAACGAGAGACTGCTGTCCTCATTTCAGCAGACAGACGGATGCGTTTGCGCTGTCTCTGCCTCCCTATACCCTCTGCTGATCAAAGGCCGTCGCAAGACGAGCCTCCATCTATTATTCTGCAGTTAACAAATGGAGGAAGAAGCACATGGTGTGTTCCTGCGTGTTTGTTTGTTTGTGTGCGTGCGTGCTTGTGCACGGGACTGTGTGTGTTTGGCAGGGTGTTTGTGACAGAAAAGAGAGAAGGGAACAGAGTGAAGCCTTTTTTAACATTCCATGCCGGCATGTTCTGGGGCACCTCGGTAGACCTTGCCACGCAAAAACTACAAAAAAAATCACGGGTCCTGTGACGCGCCATCTTGAACCGGAAGTATTAATCGCACGCGGACCGTCGCTCAATCCGGACCTAAACTAGCATGCTAACACGCTAATCTGCTAAACCGGAGCGACGAGCAAGGCTTTTATTGACATCCTAAAGATCATATACCTTTTCTCAAATCTGAGCTTTCAATTCCGAGATACAAGCGGCTAAAGATGTCGACCATTACAGGAGTGTATGGAGCGCTGCGTGGAGAATCCATGTGTGTCTCTCTGGGGTTCCATAGATGAGAATCCATGTGTGTCCATGTGTGTGTCTCTCTGCAGGGTTCCATAGATGAGAATACATGTGTGTCCATGTCTGTCTCTCTGGGGTTCCATAGATGAGAATCCATGTGTGTCTCTCTCTGCAGGGTTCCATAGATGAGAATCCATGTGTGTCCATGTTAGGGCATTCACTTGTCATCGACTAGTTGTTTAACCACCTATTATGTAACCCCCCCCCCCCCCCCCCCCCCCCTTTTTTTTTTTTTTATAAATATTTGTACATTTAAAAACGGTGTACATTGGTAACTATAACTATAAACTACCTGATCTTGAGACCTACAAAATCGGGGAAAAAAAATATATTTTTTTTTCTTATCAACTAGTCAACTAGTCTACCATGCAGCAAGGTCGACTAGTGGATTTACTAGTCGACTAGTTGCTTAATGCCCTAGTCCATGTGTGTCCATGTCTGTGTCTCTCTGCAGGGTTCCATAGAAGAGCGGCTCAAGCAGCTCCAGGACGCTCACAGAGACTTTGGCCCCGGATCGCAGCACTTCCTCTCCAGTAAGAGATGTCCTCCTCCTCCTCTTCTGTTTGAAGTCACCGCGCCTCATGCAATCGTTCATGCAATCCGTGCTGCAATCATTGTGTGACACGGCAACCATCACAGGGGGGGACCGGGAAGGACATAAAGGGCATTAGTATGTCTCAAAGGTTTTTTTAGGGGGTTAACCCATTTTGACCTGAGATCAGATTCTAAAAATGTCTTCTACATCCTGACAGTTTTTTCAGAAAAAGCTACGTTTCTATGTCAGTCGTTCTTTGATTTTTGAGTGGTGCAAACCACTCCAACAACCAGCTTTGTCTGTATGTTTGTGTACCTGTGTACGTGTCCGTGCACAGGTGAGCATGGTTACCATGGTCACTGACATTACGTCAGACCACAGCTGATCAGGCTATATAAGACCTTGCACCACTCAGTTCACACGGGTGTGATTTTTCAAAAATAGCAGACCTACAAGCTCAGACCTACATGCTCGTAGCGCGCCACTCGGTGGCGCGCTACGAGCTTGTGCTATTTTTCAACAGCTAAAGCATAACATAATGCTAACACCAAAAGGGGTTCCTGCCCAAAATGGCTTAAGGGGGTGTGTGTGTCTCTGTGGGTGTCTGCGGTGGTAACAGCGGACTCCCCCGGGGGTGATGCCGGTGCCGGCTGCAGCTGGCCCCAAATCACCGCTCTCATCTGAGCAGGACTATGACTTTAAAATTGAGGATTTGTGTCTCTTTTTCGGCAGTGTATACCTGCTGCCCTTCAAAGAGTGATTCATTATATTCAACCATGGGAGCGAGGTGGAGTGTGTGTGTGTGTGTGTGTGTGTGTGTGTGTGTGTGTGTGTGTGTGTGTGCGTGTGTGTGCGCGTGTGCGTGTGCGTGTGCGTGTGCGTGTGTGAGAGGTAGGGACATTGGGGAAAGTCTTCTGCTGTCCTCCTCCGAACCCATCCTGTGCTGCTGCTGCTGTCATGCTGGCTCAGCGATGTCACACAGCTCTACACTGGCAGTTCAGCCTTTGAGAGAGTCTTTATACGTCTGTGTGTGTGTGTGTGTGTGTCCACGCGCACGTGCACGCTTGCATGCGCGTGTGTATGTGTGTAGTTGTGTGTGTGGTTGTAGTTAAATGACAATGAATACAGCACACAAAAAAGTAACATTTTTTTAATCACGATTAACACGTGATTTTGTGTAGTTAAACGCAATTAATTTTTATTTTTACTTGAACTTGAATAATGAGCTGTATAGTAGTGTGGCCATATGAATGGAAAATATGAACAGCATCCAAAAGTATTATTAATTATTAGTTGTAATTTGTCCAACACATTATAGGTTTCTGATTCTCTCTCTCTCTCTCTCTCTCTCTCTCTCTCTCTCTCTCTCTCTCTCTGTCTCTCTCTCCCTAATGCACGCACGCACGCACGCACGCACGCACGCACGCACGCACGCACGCACGCACGCACGCACGCACGCACGCACGCACGCACGCACGCACACACACACACGCATTTAGGCCTTCACAGTTCACACACAATTATCTCTCTTACACACACAGGCATGCTGGAAGTGGTTTTCAGGCAGCAGAGGACTCTGGGGGCTGACAACTAAATTATGAATATTGCTTTATACAGTATATCTTATACCTGTTCACAAAAAAAGCCAGGTACAGAATGAAGTACTAGTACTCTAACAACAACAACAACAACAACAAGAACAACAGAAGCATATGCCACATCATGGTGTCAGTATGCACTTGCAAAGTAGTTGTATAGACAGACAGCTATAGACGTATCAACCGTCCATTTGTCCAGAAGATGCAACTTGAATTAAGAGTACATGGTTCTCCTCCTGGTCTCTCCTGGACAACTATTGTCTGATGCAATTGTCTGACTATTGAAGCCTGTTGTCTTCAACGCGTGTGCATTATTGATCTGTGGTAGGAGTACAACTACAAGGTTTTGCAAAGTTGCACAGCTTGCATGTTTCCTTTTCTTTTTTCTGTGACAGTTAGGCACGGAAATTCCCATAGTGCTATGAACATGAGAGAGAGAGAGAGAGAGAGAGAGAGAGGGGGGGGGGGGGAGAGAGGGGGAGAGAGAGGGGGGGAGAGAGAGGGGGGGGAGAGAGAGAGAGAGAGAGAGAGAGAGAGAGACAGACACACACACACAGTACAAAGCCACCCTCATCCTCCCTCAGACATGATAGGTCGGGTAAGGTAACTCATTCAACCCATTTTGACCTGGAATGTATGCATATAGACAATATTTTAGGCCAATACAAAAAGACTATAAATGAATGTCCCACCCGTCCACCCCCGGCTGCCGGACTACAGCAGCTGAGATGTCGACATCAATATCGGATCCCCAGTGTCCCCAAATGTCTCGCTCACAATAAAAGGACCACTGTGTATATAATGTGAGAACGTGTTGTAGCGATGCAACAATGAGCACAAGATATGCTTTCTGCCTTTCTGTGAATTTGTCACCGTGTGTGTGTGTGTGTGTGTGTGTGTGTGTGTGTGTGTGTGTGTGTGTGTGTGTGTGTGTGTGTGTGCGCGCGCGCGCGCGCGGTACATCCAGCCTCTTTATATTCTGTCCCCTTTCATGCCAAAGCCCCCCGTGGTTCAGATTAGATGCTCCAGCCGCCGTGCTCGTTCCACTAGGTCCACCTCCTATACCAACTCTATTAACCCATTCTGACCTGAGATCAGATTCTAAAAATGTCTTCTACATCCTGACAGTCGTTCGATTTTTCAAAAATAGCAGACCTACAAGCTCGTAGCGCGCCACTCGGTGGCGCGCTATGAGCTTGTAGATCTGCTATTTTTCAATAGCTAAAGCATAACATAATGCTAACACCAAAAGGGGTTCCCGCCGAAAATGGGTTAACCCGTTTGGACCTGAGGACGATTCTACAAAAATGTCTTTTAAATCCTGACAGTTTCAGGATAGGTTCTCAAACATTTTCATGTCAAGGACCCCCCAAAAATGTGTGTAATTGGCCTGCCGACCCCCATCTTGAAAATATGTTGTTCCAGGGGACCTCCCCCCAGAAGCAAAGATTCGAGTTAAAAAATGTTCACTCTGAAAGAATATATATTCGAAATTTGCGCCCACATTTTCACGATTTTTCTAAAATAGCAGACCTACGAGCTTGTAGATCTGCTATTTTTCAATAGCTAAAGTATAACATAATGCTTAAAAGGACTTATTTTAACTTCTTTTTCATGATGTCCTGGAGCACCAAGGACGTGTTTTTTGTGTTTTTTAACATGGTAAAAAAAATAAAAAAAAAATAATAAAACAATATATATATGGTGGCGGTTTGGGACTTTGGGCGCCCCCTGGTGGCGGTGAATGAGTTTTAAGACACCAACAGGGGTTCCCGCCCAAAACGGGTTAACTCCTGCCAGATAGCCTGAAACTCTCGGGGAACGCGACACAATAGGAGCTGCCTTCCTCGGGGGAACGCGACACAATAGGAGCTGCCTTCCTCGGGGCTATTGTGTGTCGTTGAACCGGCGCGCCTCTTGTTATGATGCTCCGGAATAATACCCACCACAACCCCCCATCGGTGGGGGCAGACAGAGTGACATTTCATGGCTGCCTCTGTTCACTCATCGATTTCTCCCTTCTTCTTCTTCTTGTGTGCCTGTGCAGGTTCCGTGCAGATACCCTGGGAGCGTGCCATCTCCCCGAACAAAGTGCCCTACTACATCAAGTAAGATAATCTGGAATGGCGGGTTTGGGTGTAGAATGGGAATACTGTGTGTGGTGTGTGTGTGTGTGTGTGAGTGTGCATGTTATCCACTGATTCGGTTTCTTTGGCAGGCTGGAAAAGGCTAGTCTAGAACAGCCTTTTTGACTGCGTGAAGATATACAGACAGTAACTCACTGGAACCAATAGCAGTGAAATTCTCTCATGCGGCGGCTGGTAGAATGAACTGGTGGTATAGTCCAGGGGTTCTCAACGTTTTTGGCCGGGGACCCCCGGAAATGCTTTGGCAACGTCTCGGGACCCCCGACCCACCCCCGATCCCGACCCCCAATATAAATGTAATGCTACAATAACCTTAATAATAGAGACAATACACCATAAATAAATACTGAAACCAGATATAATCTTTCCAGCCATTCAGTTGCACATTTTTTTGAATTTTCTTTTTTTTTAAAATAATTTGGGGACCCCCCAAAATAATTTGGCGACCCCCCCCCCGAGGGGTCGCGACCCACGGGTTGAGAACCCCTGGACTACTCTGAAGCACATGTTTTACTGAGTTAAAACATACGTTTCTAGCAGAGAAAGTCCAGTTTGAAGTCTCGTTTGAAGGCTCTCCTCCTTTGATTTGAAACCTTACTATATTGAATCGGCTTGTGAATTGCATCTGTGGTACTCATACCAGATGAGTGGTATTGACTGACAGTAAGCCCCCTTTTCTCCAAACCACTTATCTATTTACCACCACTTCATCAATACCATTTACCGCTTTGAATTGTTGTTGCTGTTTTTACCCTCAAGCTACAGTACTGTACGTGAATGAGTGAGCCATGTGAGTGAGTGAGTGCATGCATCTATCTGTGTATGTACTTATGTGTTTATCCACATCAGTGCAGTTCATCCCTCTGCAAACTATTATGTGTTCATTTCTTAATGAGCAGCTTTAGACGTTTTATAAATGGTAAATGGTGCATTTATGTAGCAGCGCCTTTATATCCAAGGCGCTTTACAGAGATTGTGCAGCATTACTGTATACATTCACACACGACACCGATGCCGGGGGGCGCCACCGAGTGGCGCGCTACGAGCATGTAGGTCTGCTATTTTCGAAAAATTGAAGAACGACTGACATAGAAACATAGCTTTTTCAGAAAACTGTCAGGATGTAGAAGACATTTTTAGAATCTGATCTCAGGTCAAAATGGGTTAAACGGACAGACAGACACACATACCCACAAAGCTGTGCATATGAGCGGGTATACGGCACCATTGTCGCGGTGTGCGACAATGGTGCACAACAAGTATAAATCCGGTGAAGAAGAGTGAACATCACAGTACTACCTCAGCCCAGAACACGAGACAGGTCCGTTTGGATGTCTATACGCCATCCTCCTCAGAGGAAGGTGTCGTATAGACATCGAAACGTCAGTCACCTTTGCTAGCACCTTAAAATGAATAAAGGCTTAAATGTCCAAGCTGCCTCTCCTTCTTTGCTGAAATATAAATAAGGTGTCAGGCTGGCGGTATAAGATCTGACAGGGGGGGGGGATCCAGTAGCCATCAGTCGAGGAGCTCTGCACTGGCCATCTGGCACACTGAGACAAATCTTGATCGGCCTCCACGTTGGCACGCCAGTGGACTGTCAGAGAATCCATGTCTTTACGGACCTCCAGTCCCTGTGCCTGCCCTGGTAAGAAGGGCTCACATTACAGGAGTATTGGGCCCAGTTCATCTCAGATTCACTTAAACGTGTGCATATACGCACCGTAGGCCACATGCCTACTACGCCGTTATTACTGTGAAACAACAGATCGTATTCATGGTCTCGTCCTAAAGGGCGAGGTCGCGTGCACGCATCCGCCTGGGTGACGGCAGGCTGCTGGGCGAGCGCTGGTGCTTTGGCATGGGGGATGCGGTCAGATCAACATATGGAAGGAATTATGTACTGGCCATGTGTGGAGCGTGTCTTGACTGTACAGGGTTTGATGAGGTCAGATCAACATAAGGAATGTCAGAACAGGTCAGCTCCATATATGGAGATCTAAGGGTGGCAGCGGGGGCAGTGTCTTGAGTGTACAGGGTTTGATGAGGGCCCGGGCCCGTGGACTTGCTTAACGAAGTGCTCACGTTGTAGCTTTTGGTACCACCCCCCCCCCCCCCCCCCCCCCCCCCCTGAGCAGGGCGGCGCTGTTAAGCTCACCGTATAGCACTGCAATGCTGGAACCTTGATGACTTGAATTCTGCTCCTCAGTGAGGCTCGGGAGATCACTTGTAAACAGCGTTACCTCTACTTCCGTCTCCTCAACTCAACTCTACTCCCCCTCTCTTCCCCCTCTCCTCAAGTCAACTCTCCTCTCCTCTCCTCAACTCAACTCTACTCCCCCTCTCTTCCCCTCTCCTCTCCTCAACTCAACTCTCCTCTCCTCAACTCAACTCTACTCCCCCTCTCTTCCCCCTCTCCTCAAGTCAACTCTCCTCTCCTCAACTCAACTCTCCTCTCCTCTCCTCTCTTCCCCTCTCCTCTCCTCAACTCAACTCTCCTCTCCTCTCTTCCCCTCTCCTCTCCTCAACTCAACTCTCCTCTCCTCTCTTCCCCTCTCCTCTCCTCAACTCAACTCCCCTCCCCTCTCCTCTCCCGTCTCACTCTTTCTCCCCCCCCCCCCCCCCCCCCTTGCTGCCCCTTTGATCTCCCTCGTCATGCTCTCTGCAAACGTGACCCCGTTTTCTGCCCCCTGGAAAGGAGCGTGGCTTGTGATTGGGTGAGACGGTGCACCGTCAGTGGGGGTATATCAGGGAGCGCTCCGCTGTGTGTTCGTCGTAGGGGGGTTGGCGAGGATTTACTATTCTGTGCTTTAACCGGTCGCAACGTCGTTGGACACGGCAACTCGCTCGCTAAAGCTCGCTCGGTGGTGGTTATCTCTCGTGGCTCAAGTTCACTTGAGACGGCGCCCCCCTCCGTCGCGGTCTAAAACCAGTACGACGCCTTATAGGCGAGGAGTGACCGCAGGGCTGAGCCACTCTCCCGGAATAATGTCACTTCATTATAATGTCAGCACTGTCATAGGAGTTTCATTTTAAATTGTCTCATATAAGCAGGGGGGGGGAACATTATTATTTTTGGCTAGTACTCAAGGGAGCACCTGTACGTATCCTGCCACAACGTTATGCTGCTTTTCACACGGGCAGATGCAAAAGATACAAAGATGCACAGTGTATTTGTAGTCGTTAAGCAGCAGGAGGATCCCACTAGCAAGCAGGTGTCCGTTTATCTCTAGCACAACCACAAAACGTCCAACACATATTTCACCAGTAGGAATAAACACACCATTGACCATTGGGGAGGTTTAAGTGATTTATTGACAGTGAAGGAATGGAGGGATGCAGGAGGGATGAATGAATACGGATGTGTAGGTTCCGGGGGGGTCGCCGACCCTGAGTCTTTGGGGAGGTGGTCGAATGGCACTCGTCGTGTGGCGTTCGTCGTAAGGCGTTCGTCTTACGGTGCGCATGGACGATATCCCCCGCAAGAACCTGAGAAGGAGAGGAGAGAGTTTTGTTTAATAGGTGGTGAAGGGGTGGGGGTGGGTTGCGAGAAGCCTGTAGGAAGGCGGCTAGTGTGCGACGCAGCGACGTGGGCGAAACATGGAGGATTCTGGGTGGTACTGGGCAGGTATAAATAGGGACAGGTAGATTGACGTGGGGGGCGGAGAGTGGCCTGAAGGGCAGGGCCAAGGTGCGTTTCTCCTCCTCCTGAACATCTGTTGTTCCAACTCCATACAATGAATTACTCACCCAATGCTGCCTGCAGGTTCCATGTTTAATTCCAACGTGTGTAACCTACATTGTTTAAGTGACGGTTTTCATATTGTAAATAGCCCATGGTCGCTAACGTGGCGACTAGCACTTTGACAGCTCATCCATCGTAGCTTGTTTACAAGTGAAACGGACTTCCTGTGCAGAAACTGCCTCATCAAAATAAGAGCCACTTGTAATGATTAGTCAACACTAGTTTTATTTCTAAGTCTACTTACAGGACGTTAACGTCTCCTTTGAGTGCCTTTTGAGTGCCTGTCAGCAAAGACAAAAGCGATCTTTATAATCCTAATACTTAGGCACAAAACGACTATTTTTTCTTTTCTTTTTTAAATTAGTTAATAGCACAGGCAGACTCTTCACATACTAGAGCATGTCTGAAATAAGTGTCAGAGCTGAAATCGACATGTAAATATGAAATAAATGCTTAAACATGTAGCTAGGTGTAATGTTAGAGACCACAGAAGTGAACCTTTCAAGCCTGTTTTCTCAACTCGCTGTTCTCTGCAAGACATTACTCTATAAGCCATATCTCCAAAACTGGTGGGTCAAACTGAACAACCAATATGTCATATTTGAAGCTATCCCTGCTTTCATATGACATGAAAAAAACGAAAATTCAAAAAAATCCAATGGCAGTCCCTCAGTCACATTTAGTCACATATTGATGTAGGGCGAGGTCCAGAAAACGGTGTTTTGCGGCGTGTCGCCTCTGCAACGCCTGCCCTTCCCCCTGCCGACTCTTCTCCTCGTTTGCACTCTGTTTGGCCTTTATCTTTCTGCCCTGTCACGTGTAATTGTCCCCCATGTTCTGTGTCACATTGCCATTATCGTGGTTCTGTCTCTCGGTCCCCCCCCCCCCCACCTCCATCCCCCTCCTCTCTACCCCTACACAGCCATCAGGCCCAGACGACGTGCTGGGACCATCCAAAGATGACAGAGTTGTACCAGGCGCTGGGTGAGTAAAGGAGACAATTGACCCATTTAGGGCTGACGTCGAAATAAATCAAAGATTTGTGCCACATTTTCACGATTTTTCAAAAATAGCAGACCTACAAGCTCGTAGCGCGCCACTCGGTGGCGCGCTACGAGCTTGTAGATCTGCTATTTTTCAATAGCTAAATCATGCTTAGTTAAAACACCAAAACGGGTTCCCGTCCAGAATGGGTTAACCCATTTAGACCTGAGGACGATTCTACAAAATGTCTGAAAAACCCTCATGTTTCTCTGTCAGTGGTTCTCAAAACATTTTCATGTCAAGGACGCCCCAAAAATATGTTGTTCCAGGCGACCTCCCCAGAAGCAAAGATTTGAGTTAAAAAAAAATCACTCTGAAAGAATATATATTCGGAAAAAAAATGCGCCACATTTTCCCGATTTTGCAAAAATAGCAGACCTATATATACAAGCTCGTAGATCTTGCTATTTTTTCAACAGCTAAAGTTTAAAATAATGGTTACAACATGATCCCCCCCCCCCCCCCCCCCCCCACTGGGCCCTGTCCTCACCAGGGGGCCACTGTTCTCCCTCACATACGTGCTCATTAAAGGGCCCTGTATTTCAGCCATGTCGGGGGACTATATAGACTACTACAACACCGCTGTCATCATTAACCTGGGGGCCCCGATTTGTCAGGCGCCACAATTGCTTTTCGACCTAGCCTCTAATTAATTGTGATTAAACGCTTGTCTCTTTTGTTAATCGGCTCTGACACGGTGAGCTGGCCGAGAGGATCGTGCGTATATACGACACTTACATGCGCGCGCGCACGCACACACACACACACACACACGGACACACATGCACATGCTCAAACACACACACACACACACACACACACACACACACACGGTCTCAGAGACACTGATGTGTGTCTGCAAATGCACATCTGCTTGGCGTGCACACAGGGGTGCATGTGTATACTGTAACGGCACGTGTTTATAGACGCAGATAATATCGGCAACGCGCAGCGCCCTCTCTGTACACTTCATGACCCCGCTAATGACTCCTGAGATGCGGTGATAAACTGTAGGGGGAGGGGGGGATGGAGGGGGGGGGTGGGGTGGAGGTAGTGGAGGAAAACAAACAGGGTGGGAGTGTGTTTGTTTCTTGTCTCCTCATTTCCTCTAATCTGTCTCTCTCTCTCTCTCTCTCTCTCTGTCTCTCTCTCTCTCTCTCTCTCTGTCTCTCTCTCTCTCTCTCTCTCTCTGTCTCTCTCTCTCTCTCTCTCTCTCTCTCTGTCTTCTGTCTCTCTCTCTCTCTCTGTCTCTCTCTCTCTCTCCCTCTCTCCCTCTCTCTCTCTCTCTCTCTGTCTCTCTCTGTCTCTCTCTCTGTCTCTCTCTCTGTCTCTCTCTCTGTATCTCTCTCTCTCTCTCTCTCTGTCTCTCTCTCTCTCTCCCTGTCTCTCTCTCTGTCTCTCTCTCTCTCTCTGTCTCTCTCTCTCTCTCTCTCTCTCTCTCTCTCTCTCTCTCTCTCTCTCTCTCTCTCTCTCCCCCCCCCCCACCCAACCACCAGCCGATCTGAACAACATCAAGTTCTCCGCGTACCGGACGGCCATGAAGCTCCGGCGAGTGCAGAAGGCACTGAGATGTACGTATATAGTCCATCCACAGTTGTTTGCACGCATGCAGGCTATATAGCCCCCCCCCCCCCCCCCCGCTCAAAACCCCTGCAGGGCTTGTTAAGGGATGTGATTATATGCCAGCTCCACTGCTGCATTCTGTGGGGTGCTTGTGTGATGCTGGCTGTGTGTGTGTGTGTGTGTGTGTGTGTGTGTGTGTGTGTGTGTGTGTGTGTGTGTTTGTGTGTTGTGTGTTGTGTGTGTGTGTGACTGTGTGTGTGTGTGTGTGTGTGACTGTGTGTGTGTGTGTGTGTGTGTGACTGTGACTGTGACTGTGTGTGTGTGTGTGTGTGTGACTGTGTGTGTGACTGTGTGTGTGCGTGTGACTGTGTGTGTGCGTGTGTGTGCGTGTGTGTGACTGTGTGTGTGTGTGACTGTGTGTGTGCGTGTGTGTGCGTGTGTGTGACTGTGTGTGTGTGTGACTGTGTGTGTGTGTGTGTGTGTGACTGTGTGTGTGCGTGTGTGTGCTGCAAGAGCCAGATATGGAATCTTGTTATTTCTACAAACCCCCGAGCCCTGCATGATGTTTTTCCCTCTCTCTTTTCTTGCCGTTGCGATGGTAAAACTTTACTCCGTCTCCGTCTTCTTGTAGACATATATATAAAACGGAAAGCCCTCCCGCTCTGCTACTCCTTAACCCATTCTGACCTGAGATCAGATTCTATAAAAATGTCTTCTACATCCTGACAGGTTTCTGAAAAAGCTACGTTTCTATGTGAGTGAGTCGTTCTTCGATTTTTCAAAAATAGCAGACCTACAAGCTCGTAGCGCGCCACTCTGTGGCGCGCTACGAGCTTGTAGATCTGCTATTTTTCAATAGCTAAAGCATAGCATAATGCTAACACCAAAAGGGGTTCCCGCCCAGGACGGGTTAAGACGGATATCGTGCCGTTTCCGAGATCAAGCGATCGATGCTATACCGATCGGCTCGAGGGGAGCTATACGTACAGCACAGACATCCCGAAGCGCGGGATTTATCTCACATTTACGTTAGTGGCCGGAACGTCATCACGCTTGCTAATTAGGGGCTATTAATTGGCCCATTTGACTTACTAGAGTGGAGGTTATTAGGCTGGATGAGGCATAAACGCGTGTGTAGCCCCCTCAGGGACACGGTTGTTCCCCCCGCGGTCCGGACGCGCCCCTATACCCTCCCCTCTTTACCTTTTCCTCCCTCCCTCACTCACTCCCATTATCCCATTCTGACCTGAGATCAGATTCTACAAAATGTCTTCTACATCCTGACAGTTTTCTGAAAAAGCTATGTTTCTGTGTCAGTCGTTCTTCTTCGATTTTTCAAAAATAGCAGACCTACAAGCTCGTAAGCGCTATGAGCTTGTAGATCTGCTATTTTTCAATAGCTAAAGCATAACATAATGCTAACACCAAAAGGCGTTCCCGCCCCAAAATGGGTTATATATCTATCAGACTTCCTCCTTTAACGCAATTATTTGCTCTTATCTTGCTCTTATATACCTTTTCCATTTCCCCCCACCTCTCTTACACACATTGCCACCCTCACTCCTTCCATGTCTATGCTGTGTCCCACGCTGACCCCAGATCAGCCCCCGTGGGGCGTATTGCCCCACGGGGCCTTGATCCGGCCTTGTCTCCTCTTGTCACACGCCATCTCACCCCCCCCTCCTCCTCCTCCCCCATCCCTCTTCTCTGCCTCTCCTCTTACCCACAACGACGCCCCGCTTCGACCTCTTCTCGCTTCAGTAGTTAGTTAGTTCACCCCATTCGACTGGTATCATGTATTGAATCGGCGAAATCATCCGTTATCAGCTCGTTTGAATGGTGCCAAAATGTCCATACTGGCATCCTCACTGTTCAGTATGTCATTATCTGCGATTGTAGCATTGTCATTATCACTGATGTCCTGACGGAGGCGTGCCGTGTCAGGTGGCCATGAGCTACGTGAGGCACCGCCGAGCGAGTCGCTAGCCGAGCGAGTCGCCGTGCCGAGCGTTGCGAAGGCCACCAGACCCGACTCAGCGCCGTCCGAGTTACGTCCTGATAGGCAGAGAATAGTATATATTAGTAGCTCCTAGTTCCATGCACCGACAATAGTTGGAAATGACAATGAAACCTTGACCAGGCTATGTGGTGAGGATGCCAGTATGGACATTTTGGCACCATTCAAACGTGCTGATAACGGATGATTTCGCCGTTCCAATGCAGAGATAACGGTCGAATCCGCTGGTTAGTTAGTTAGTTAGTTTAACAGTTACAGTAGTCTGTGAAGAGTGATTTATGCTTGGTTTGCGGCTTGTAGATCTGCTCTTTCCGGTGTGCAACATGGTAACCAAGTACAACTCGAGGCTTAAAGGAGAATTCCATGCTAGAAGGCTTTCTTACCTTTATTTGTAGTTGTTACGTCCCCACCAAAGAGGTCCAGGTGTTATTTTGTGCAAAACCTCCTTATTGGCTATTTCCCCTACCATAAGCCCTCAATGAATTGAATGGGAATTGAATGGGGCTATGGGGTGTTGTGCTAATTTGCTTATTTCCATCGCTCAAAATCATTATATTTTTGTATATATCCTCTCTTCATAATGTAAATAATATCCCAAGCGGCACACTTTACTACTTTCTTTTGATGGAAATAAGCGAATTAGCACAACACCCCATAGCCCCATTCAATTCCCATTCAATGCAATTCATTGAGGGCTTATGGTAGGGGAAATAGCCAGTAAGGAGTTTTTGCACAAAAAAACACCTGGACCTCTTTGGTGGGGACGTAACAACCACAAAGAAGGTTAGGAAGCCTTCTAGCATGGAATTCTCCTTTAACACTAAGCATGTCTGAAGTCAAATCAGACAGAAGTATGTTTCAGATGTCAAAACATTTCTGAGATGACGGAATGGTGATGGATGATGATGGTCATGGAAGGGGGAACCTTCTGAAAGCATCAAGGGAAAGCTCGCATGGCCGACAAAGCCGTCCCTCTCTCTCCCATTCTCTTCATCTCGCTCTCGTCTCGCGCGCTGCTCTCTTATCTCATTCTTTTCTGGCCTACTTAACTCATTTAGGCCTGACGTTGAAATAAAAAAAACGTTCCCTCTGAAAGAATATATACCTATTCACAGGGACGGATTAACCCCACAAGGGCCCCTGGGCCGGTACATTTTTTGGGGCCACCCTAGCGCGCGTGCGCGCAGAATTTTCGAGTTTTTTTGTGTTTTTATCATTTTTTTTACCTAAATTTAACAAAATCAATGGCCTATGAAGGTCCCCAGGAGCTTTTTTCAGGGCCTCAAACCCATTACAGGGCTTTACATTTTCCCAGAAGGGCCCCTGAGAGCCAAGGGCCCCTGGACCACGGCCCCATTGGCCCAATGGCTAATTTGGCCCTGCCTATTCAAAGATTTGTGCCACATTTTTACGATTTTTCAAAAATAGCAGACCTACAAGCTCATAGCGCGCCACTCGGTGGCGCGCTATGAGCTTGTAGATGTGCTATTTTTCAATAGCTAAAGCATAACATAACATAACACCAAAAGGGGTTCCCGCCCAAAATGTGTTAATTACCGGCGGTGTCATACTAACTACCGCTATAGCTATACCGGCTCCTTCAAATGGAAGTTTCTCTTTTTGGCTCAATTTGTTGAGTGTTACACAGCGGGTTTTATCATTTGAGGGAGCAACCTGCCTTTTTGCGGCGTCGCCTTTCTTTCTCTCCCGACGTGGAGAACACTCGCGTCGCCTTCCCTTTTCTCTCTCGCCGAATCATTAGCAGACGGTTCCAATTACACCTGACATCAGAGGACAGCCCTGGTCCTTGGAAAAACGGGCCTCTGAATTAGTTTAGAGAAGACAAGAATCAAATCTCTGTCGGCGCTCCCAGCTGCAGCAGCCTAAGTGGATGAAGAGGTTGCAGATAGATGACGCACAAGTGTGTGTGTGTGTGTGCGTGTGCGTGTGCGTGTGCGTGTGCGTGCGTGCGTGCGTGCGTGCGTGCGTGCGTGCGCGTTGCATGTGTTAACGTGAACAGGGCGTGCATGTGGGTAATGTGCAAAAGTCAAATGGACAGCACTGGGGAGGCAGGCTTTTATAGGGCGTGCAGGGGCACGTACGTGGGCCCAGGTGCACGCCAATCACACTGATGGTGATGGCCATCCATCATCTCACTGCTCCCCAAGCAGGGACGTGTTAGAGAGGCAGCGGCTGAAATCCCGTAAGAGGGCACTTTTGGACAAAAATAGCGGATCTACAAGCTCTCAACGCGTCGCACTGCGACACCCGCAGAAACCCGTCCACCAGTGACATCATCGATGGTGAATCCAAGCTAATAGAAACGGCAGGCTTTCTTTTCCTGAACAGTTGCAATGCAAAAGTTGAAGCCATCGTTCTCACGATAATAAAAATCTAAATATATTTGAAAACAAATCTTGTTTAAAAAATAATCTGCCTAATGCTGATG
This sequence comes from Electrona antarctica, assembly GCF_951216825.1. Classification (NCBI taxonomy): domain Eukaryota; kingdom Metazoa; phylum Chordata; class Actinopteri; order Myctophiformes; family Myctophidae; genus Electrona; species Electrona antarctica. The sequence goes on from NC_136806.1 coordinate 59,639,393, forward strand.
TGTATGGAAGTCCATAGGCCCAATAATTAAAAAATAAATACCACAATGAAATAAATTAAAAACATAATTATATAAATACAAAATACAATTAAATAAATAAAAAATACATTTTATAAATAAATGTATTTATTTATTGTGTAATGTTTTTTATATCATTGGGGTTTCTATTTATTTCTTTGTGTTTCTTATTTATTTCATTGTGTTTCTTATTTATTTCATTGTGACTTTTAATGTCCACTTATATATATTACATGATGCCACTTTTAGCTATTTAATCAAGTCCATAGGCCCAAAAATTAAAAAATAAATATTGCAATGAAATGAATAAAAAACGCAATGAAATAAATACAAAATGCAATTTAATAAATAAATACATTTATTTATTTTGGTTGTTTTTAATTTAATTGTGCTTTTTATTTATATCATTGTGTCTTTACTTATTTCATAGAGTTTTTTATTTAACTGTGTTATATATATCATTGTGTTTTTTATTTCATGCTGACTTTTCATAATCATGGCTTTTTCATAAGAATGGCTTCCATTTACCGAATAATGGTCGACATCGCCGTCTGTCAATCAACAGGAATGGGGCGGGTTCATGGGCGGGGTCTACATTTAACACCCATTCAAACCAAAGCAACAGATCACTGAGAAGCCGACTCCTGGGGGTCTCGTGCCCAGGTGGGGGTCCGCGGGGGTCCGCGGGGTATCTCGGCCGTCCCTTGGCCGTTTCGGACGGGGAGAATCTCGTTCGAACCGGGCCGCCGTCCCGGACGCGCTCCCGGGGGTCTCGTGCCCAGGTGGGGGTCCGCGGGGGTCCGCGGGGTATCTCGGCCGTCCCTGGGCCGTTTCGGACGGGGGGAATCTCGTTCGAACCGGGCCGCCATCCCGGACGCGCTCCCGGGGGTCTCGTGCCCAGGTGGGGGTCCGCGGGGGTCCGCGGGGTATCTCGGCCGTCCCTCGGCCGTTTCGGACAGGGAGAATCTCGTTCGAACCGGGCCGCCGTCCCGGACGCGCTCCCGGGGGTCTCGTGCCCAGGTGGGGGTCCGCGGGGGTCCGCGGGGTATCTCGGCCGTCCCTGGGCCGTTTCGGACGGGGGGAATCTCGTTCGAACCGGGCCGCCGTCCCGGACGCGCTCCCGGGGGTCTCGTGCCCAGGTGGGGGTCCGCGGGGGTCCGCGGGGTATCTCGGCCGTCCCTGGGCCGTTTCGGACGGGGGGAATCTCGTTCGAACCGGGCCGCCATCCCGGACGCGCTCCCGGGGGTCTCGTGCCCAGGTGGGGGTCCGCGGGGGTCCGCAGGGTATCTCGGCCGTCCCTCGGCCGTTTCGGACGGGGGGAATCTCGTTCGAACCGGGCCACCGTCCCGGACGCGCTCCCGGTGGTCTCGTGCCCAGGTGGGGGTCCGCGGGGTATGCACACACACGCACGCGCATTTTGGACGGGGGTGGGTTCGTTGGAATCGTGTCACCCCGCTGGGGGCGTGGTAACTCTGTCATTTCTCAACCGTTTTCTTCTAGGGGCTATATCTCCATGGGGAAATGATATTAGAAGCCCATCTTTGGATATGTTATAGAGCTCGTCGAGATGAACAATCGTTTCTCTACGACATTTCTACGCAAACTCTATAATTAGCCAACTAGGGGTCAATTAAGGCACTTCTGGTTGTCGGATTGAGATATACATATTCTGATTCAGCGCCATTGATTTAGTGGGGGTAGAAGGAGTTTTGGAGCAAAATGACTAACATTCGAGAAAATATGTTTTTTTTAAACTTTCAAACAGCAATTTCACCCATTTCTAAGTCTTCTAGACATCTAACACCATTAGATTTCCCTTACTTGACATAGGGGGGGGAAGTGTATTTAGAGGAATCCTTAAAAAATTGGATTTTTAGTCGCCTCCAAAGAGTTAAAATCCATTACAAATCCAAAATGTGTCCGTTTGTTTTGAGCAGGACATTTTTATCTTTGTCTCATCAAGCTGAATCCATTGAACTTGGTCCTGAGTCTCTACGACACTTCTAACTATCAAAGGTCACGCCCGTGACCCGTGTGCGGCGTCGAGCCCCTTTTAAGCTATAGTCGACAGGGAAAAAACATTTTTTCTAAAACAAAGGGTGTCTATCCATGTCTGAAGCACGGGGAATCCAATGGAATTGGTTTAAAGTCTCTACGACACTTCTAAATATTTTAAATCTTTTTTTAGACACGTTTTTTGGACCCCACAAACACAAATATATATTTTTTTTTTACAAAAACTACTTAGTCTGACTCACTTTTACGCTGGATTTAATGGAATTGGTCCCGTTGAAAAAAAAAAATTGTTATTTTTCTAGCCTCTCTAAGGCCTCTAAGTCAAAAACCATTGGATATTAGGGCCCCATCTTTTAATATGTTATATAGCTTGCCAGGACGAACAATCTGATATGTGTTTCTCCACACACGGTCATGTGGTTCAGAAAACTAGGGTTAGACTTTGACGCGCGATAGCTCCTCCCACAAAGGTCGAAAATGGGGTCCCCGAACCTTCAGAACCCCCGCCCTCCCTCTATACCAGGGGTGCCCACACATTTATGATTTATGATCTACTTTCAAAATGACCAGCTCAACAAGATCTACCCACTGAAAAAATAAGTGTACCATTGCTGAAAATAGTTTAAATATATAATGTAGGCCTACCTGGGGGGGCTTTGGAATAGGGAGAAAATATGACAGGCAGTTTGCTGTCATATTTCCTCCCCGTATTTAACTTAAACGCCCAATGCATTCTCAATGGCAATAGCACAAACTTTGGCATGCTACTAGTCCTACATACTTACACCTAGAAACCCCATTCAAACCTATTTAGGTTCATCTTACGGTGGACATGTTTGCCTGAAAATAAATCTTTGAAATGTTTCATAGTTTTAGAAATATAGTGCTTTCAAATTTGAGAAATGTATAATGGGGCTCAATGGCAGCTCTATGGCACGTCAAAAAAATCTTTCACCTAGAAACTCTATTCACACATTTTATAATTCAGCTTACTGTGGAGACACATGCTGGAACTTTTTACTTTGAAATGATTTGTAGTTTCTGAGTTATTTAACTTAAACGCCCAATGCATTCTCAATGGCAATAGCACAAACTTTGGCATGCTACTAGTCCTACATACTTACACCTATAGAAACCCCATTCAAACCTATTTAGGTTCATCTTACAGTGGACATGTTTGCCTGAAATGGAATCTTTGAAATGTTTCATAGTTTTAGAAATATATAGTGCAAGGACACTTTGACACCAACTCTGGGGGAGCCCGGGTTCGAACTGGCAACCTTGCAGTTACCATCCATGATCCAGCCACTCTACCCCCTGAGCCACCACCGCCCTGTTTAGGTTTGGTTTTACTATAGTTTATGACAGAATGGAGAGAGAAAGCTAAATTCATTGACAAAGTACATTTGGAATTTGTCACCCATCCTACACACCCAGGGGTGCCCACACTTTTTGACTTGAGAGCTACTTTCAAAGTAGCTCGGCAAGATCTACCCACCAAATCAATTATTATACCATTGCTGAAAATAGTTAAAATATGTACCTGAGGGGGCTTCGGAATAGTAGAGTTTGTGTTACATTCTGTACAGTATAAGACAAATGCACTTGGAATGGGAAATAGAGGGGGAGAAATGGTTTTTTTTCTTCAATATATTTAAATGAAATACTCTTTAGGGGCATGTCATGTGGTCTACCTGCACAGCCTTTGTGATCTACTGGTAGATCGCGATCTACCTTTTGGGCACCCCTGCTCTATACACACACACGTGTGTGTGCGGCGTGCGCGCTTGCGTGTGCATACCCCGCGGACCCCCACCTGGGCAGGCCCGGCGCCAGGATGAAATGCCGGAGGGGTCAATTGAGATTTTTGAGGGGGCAATATTATTATGTTGCTAAAGTTAGCAGGCAGTGTCAGTTCTATGACTCAGCTGGTCATATGCAATATTGGAATGATAGCACTGCCCCGCCAGGGGGGGTCCGGGGGGGCATGCCCCCCTGGGCTCCAGATCTTTTATTTTAATTTGCGATGAAAATGCTTCAATCTGGTGCACTTTGAGATAAAAATGAAGAGGCTAGATCTATAAAGAACTACACACATCATATTAGATTATTATCATCTTTACTGTGCTATTATTGCCATTTGCCAACATCACAGTAGGCTACAAAACAGGGGTGGGCAACTTTGATGATGGAGAGGGCCACTATATTTCAAACTCACTCCAGAGGGCCACAATGCATATAGTCAAGAGTAGCTGATCTACAAGCTCAAAACGTGCCGCAGTGCGATGCATTTTGAGCTTGTAGATCTGCTTTTTTGCTATTTTTTTAATTGGAATCCTGAATTATTTTCACCTATCTTTTAATTGGAATCCGGAAAAGTTATATTTTTTATTTAATTTCAAATACATTTATATGTTATGTTAACTTTATGATTATGAACTGAAATGCAAATATTGGACATAAAAAAGGCTAGTACTAGTCATTAAGCTATTAATATAGATTGAAGTAATTAAAGTGGGTCATGTTTGCATGTTTGGAATTGTAACAGCTGAAATCAATAACATATCAGTATTCTGATATTAACCTGCATTGCCACTTGCTCTGATCCACTGCATCAATAGCACCCCTCCCCCCAATGGCAGACCATCATAATGTCAGACACATACATTCAGTTGATCCGAATTAACATGTGTTCAATTCCTGTGCCTCAGGAAAGTCGTACTTCCTGTTCTTTCCAGATGGGAGATGGCCATGACGCATGTTAGATGTTCCTTGCATGCCTGTACAATACATGTTTTTGTTTGTAGCAGCATGTTTCGAGTTGTTATAACCAGTGCTGCTAGTGAATATCACTGCCAAATATCACTAGAAAACCAATCCAGCACAAAAGGTAGTTTTATATTTTATTATTGACATTATTAGAAAAAAAAAAAAAAAAGAAAAAAAAAGATACCCCGCGGACCCCCACCTGGGCACGAGACCCCCGGGAGCGCGTCCGGGACGGCGGCCCGGTTCGAACGAGATTCCCCCCGTCCGAAACGGCCCAGGGACGGCCGAGATACCCCGCGGACCCCCGCGGACCCCCACCTGGGCACGAGACCCCCGGGAGCACGTCCGGGACGGCGGCCCGGTTCGAACGAGATTCCCCCCGTTCGAAACGGCCCAGGGACGGCCGAGATACCCCGCGGACCCCCGCGGACCCCCACCTGGGCACGAGACCCCCGGGAGCGCGTCCGGGACGGCGGCCCGGTTCGAACGAGATTCCCCCCGTTCGAAACGGCCCAGGGACGGCCGAGGGGTCCACTTCCTGGTCTGCAGCCAGACACTCTTGCTACAGACAGACCAAAGTAAACCAGAGCAAGGGATTACCCAACCAGAAAATAGGTCCCGCCCTATGGTCCCGCCCCGTTCCTCTTGATTGACAGACGGCGATGTCAAGACATTATTCGGTAAATGGAAGCCATTCTTATGAAAAGACAGCATTAAATAAAAAAAACATTAAATAAATACTAAAAATAAATAAATAAAAAGCACAATTAAATTAAAAACTCAAAAAATAAATAAATGTATTTATTTATTAAATTGCATTTTGTATTTATTTCATTGCGTTTTTTATATAAAATTGTATTATTTATTTATTTAATAGTGGATTTTATTCATTTCATTGCAATATTTATTTTTTAATTTTTGGGCCTATGGACTTGATTAAATAGCTAAAAGTGGCATCATGTAATATATATAAGTGGACATTAAAAGTCACAATGAAATAAATAAGAAACACAATGAAATAAATAAGAAACACAAAGAAATAAATAGAAACCCCAATGATATAAAAAACATTACACAATAAATAAATACATTTATTTATAAAATGTATTTTTTATTTATTTCATTGTGTTTCTTATTTATATAATTATGTTTTTAATTTATTTCATTGTGGTATTTATTTTTTAATTATTGGGCCTATGGACTTCCATAGATGTCACTGGTGGACGGGTGTCCGAACTGCCCAAAGCCCTCCTATGAGACACAGACTGAGTAGGAAAAACTGGTGGTGTTTTATCATTAGTGAGGACCAATTATATGAAGAGATGTTGAAAAGTGGTGAAGTGGTCCTTTAAGGCAACTGGCCGGTTCCACACGCTGCACAAGGTGCCCTTTTTTTCCCACTTGTGTACCTGCCCCTCTAAATGTCTGTGCACGCACACTGGGAACCGTCACAATATATAACATAAAACCGTTGATTGTGATTGTGTCACATGTACCGCATCATGTCGCCCTCTCTCTTGCGTCTCTCTCTCTCTCTCTCTCTGTGACGCCCGACGACAGTGGACCTGTTGGCGCTGAGCAGCCTGGCGGAGGTGTTCCGGGAGCAGGAGCTGCAGCAGGCGGAGCACGTGATGGACGTGGTGGAGGTGATCCACGCCCTGACCGCCCTCTACGAACGCCTGGAGGAGGACCGCACGGTGCCGGTCAACGTCCCACTCTGCGTCGACATGTGCCTCAACTGGCTGCTCAACGTCTACGACAGGTAGATATTAGTGACCTTCACGCCATGTCTTCCATCTATATCAGCGGTTTTCAACACCCCTTTTTCCAAACACCAAGGAAGGCCCAGTGTTTATTTGAGCATTTGAGCCACACGGACCACCGTTTGATGAGATTTAACCCATTTTGGACTGAGGTCGATTAAAAAAAAAAAGGCTTCAAAATCCTAAATTTTTTCTGAAAAACCCATGTCAGTGGTGCTCAACCTTTTTCATGTCAAGGACCCCCAGAATTATCTCTATTGGGCCACGGACCCCCATCTCAGAATATGTAGTTCCAGGGGACCTCCCTAGGAGCCAATATTTTAGTTAAAAATGTTCGCTCTGAAATATATATTCAAAGATTTGCGCCACATTTTCACGACTTTTCAAAAATACGCCACTCGGTGGCGCGCTATGAGCTTGTAGATCTGCTATTTTTCAATAGCTAAAGCATAACATAATGCTAACACCAAAAGGGGTTCCCGCCCAAAATGGGTTAAGGGCCTTTCAAACGGGAAGCGAGGAACGCAACACGTTGTTGCCTGGATCAACGTGAGGTCTGCGTTGTCGCACCACGACTGCTCCGCGCAAAACGCAGGTCTCATTGAAAACGAACTATAGGCATGTTAAATCGCTTCACGTTTGAAAGGACCCTCTAGCCTCTCAGACCCAAAACTAAAGAATATTTTGCTATCTGTTTTTTTTTGGGGGGGGGGGGATTTTGTCCACAATTCCATTCTCTAATAGAGAAGACTTCTAGAGTAGACTTCTTGTAAATTAAGTAATGCAAGATGTTCAACAATGACTTAACCTCTTGAGTTAACTCAAGAGTTAAAGATCTATATAAGGGGTCCATTTGGTTACCAATTCTCCATCATTTAGCCTGGGGATTATACCTGGAAGCCCCTCAAAGGACCACGTGATTGAAAACCACTGATTTAAATGGATTTGAGGGGTTGGTTGTGTATTCAGCGCTGCTCTAACGTGTGTGTGTGTGTGTTATACTGTACATAACAGTATATGGATGCACACACACATGCACTCACATTTTTGGTTTTGCTTTTGTTGACATGCATTATTTGTCTGACATTTATTCCATAGCCCCCCCCCACCCCCCCGCCCCCTAACCTAACCATAATAACGGATACAGATCCCAGTACATGCCTAACATTAACCCTTAAACTGCCTTTTAAGTACATTGTAATGCGTCATTCTCATAAATAAGCTTATACTATAAAGATCCGACCTTAAAGATGGAGTGCCGTGATTGTATTCACCCTAAAACGTGATCATCAGTTACTATGATTAAAGTGTTAAAATTATGTTTCTGTGTGGCCACAACCACCAGTTCATTAAGAACACCTGGTTGATCACCTTAGCACCACCCACCTGAACGTAAGCCTCGCCCACAGCTGTTGTTGTGTGATGATGGGGGAGGGGTTAGGGGAGGGGCTAGGGTTATGATGTCACAAAAAAGTGTTGTATTTCAATTGAGCCTTTTGACTCAAAGGCCTTCAGGAAGAAACCAAAATCACACCCACGTGAAGTGAGTGGTGCAACTCTGTGTGGGGGTTCCCGGGGACGGGGGGTCCCTGGAATGACAGAGTTTACCGTGTGGGGGTCCCCAGGGGGTCCCTCTACTGTACTGTAACACCCCAAATCATCATATATACTGTGTGTGTGTGTGTGTGTGTGTGTGTGTGTGTGTGTGTGTGTGTGTGTGTGTGTGTGTGTGTGTGTGTGACAGTGGTTGTGAAAACCGCAACCAAACGCTATTTCGTGCTCGGACAGACAGACCCAGGGACACTCATAGCTGTCTATAGACAAATTCACAGAGGGGTGCCCTGGGCGCGGCCATTACTGAGGTGTAATCCATGGAGCAGGTGCGCCGTAGGCCAGGTGTAGCTAATCAGTGCTGCTGCGCTTAATGGTACACCTCAGTAATGGCCGCACCCAGGCAACCCTCTGTGAATTTGTCTATAGGAGTGGTTGCACCACTCAAAAGTACACAAGGAAGACACATTATAACCACAGCTGGGGGTCTATCAGAGTAACGTTAACTCCATAACACATACAGAAAAGAGAAAGTACAAAAATCACGGCACTCCATCTTTTTAACATACAGTCTTACACCACCCACCTCCTAACAATGTCTGTCCCAAAACACGGGACACCATACTACTTGTTGTAACGACCATAACCTCCCCATAACCCCCCCCCCCCCTCCCCCGGACCCCATTTTAAGTGATCCAATGCCGTCCGAGAGGACAATATACTAAAGACCCTCCAATTACACAACAGGCCGGGCAGGATTCCAATCGAGCCTCCCCACAATGACTCAGTACAGACTCCTCCTCCTCATCTACACTCCTCCCTGGATTCATGTTCACCTCCCCCTCTCCTCCAGATTGACCGTCTCTCCCAGCCAAAGAGTCAACAGAGAATACAGTGAGTGCCATAAAGCCAGTGGCGTGCACAGATAGACACTAGGGGGTGCTAGAGCACCCCTGCCCTTTTGGCAATGTGCCCTTTAGAAAAAAAAAAAAAAAAAAAAAACATTTTTTTGATTTTTCAAAAATAGCAGACCTACAAGCTCGTAGCGCGCCACTCGGTGGCGCGCTATTACCCTCCACATAAATTTCAGTAATGACTTTTTTTTTGTGTGTTTTGTGCTTTCTCGATAAATGCCGGCAGCGAGTCTGAACGAGCGTGCGCGCGTGTGCGTGTCCTAAGTGTGTGCGTGAGTGCATCTGTCCATGTCTGCCTGAAAGTGTGTGTGTGTACGTATGTATGTATGTGTGTGTGTGTGTGTGTGTGTATTTGCACATACAGTACCACTCAGAGATGTGTGTGTGTGTGTGTACACAACTGAGTACGCACAGTAAGTGTATATAACATGTTCCCCAAGAGGACATGTCTCGCAGTCAGGGCATGCAGTGGAGAGACGTATCCCCCCCCCCCCCCCCCCCCCCCCCCCCCCCCCCCAGGGGGGAACCACCACACCGGGGTACCCGGGACATATCGAAGATGGCACGCAGCACACAGTGAAAAGTGTGTGCGAGAGAGAGAGAGCTGCTGACAGTTAGTGGTCCCCGGCCGTGTCGGAGCGTTCGCTCGGTCTCCGGGGTCTCCTCCTCTATACTGAATCTTACCAGCAGAGCGAAAACGACAGCGACGTTTTTTTCTTTTTTTCTTCCCGTGACTCCCTCCCTCCCGCATTCGTCTCTGTACGGCTCTAATGTTCCCAGGGCTGACTCTAATGGTTTGGCGTGACGAATGCTCCACTTTCCATCCTCTCATAATGTTCCTCGTTCCAAATTACAACTGCTTGAAAGCATGCTTGTCTTTTAGCGACTATACGCCCGTCCGCCTCGACCCGCCCACGACGAGTCTGTGTTCTTCCTCCGTTGGGTTTCCCAGGCTGGTTCCCTGAGCCCGTTTTGCCGTTCTTTCCGTCCGTGACCCCTTTTGTCTTCTGCCAATTGTAACGCGGTTTAGCAGACTCTCTACAGTCTAGCCCATTTTGACCTGAGATCAGATTCTCAGTTTTCTGAAAAAGCTATGTTTCCATGGTTCTTCGATTTTTCAAAAATAGCAGACCTACAAGCTCGTAGCGCGCCACTCGGTGGCGCGCTACGAGCTTGTAGGTCTGCTATTTTTCAATAGCTGAAGCATAACATGATGCTAACACCAAAAGGGGTTCCCGCCCAAAATGGGCTAGGAGACTTTGGTCTCACATAGCCAGACATAGCCTGCCGATATGTCTGGTGAAATCTAAATTCAATGCAGGGGTTAGAACATCAGAGAAAAGCTCCACGAACACTATACTGCTTTGAAAACCAAAATGAAGGACCACCCCAAGGTCTTTGCATTGATTCTGCAAAGCTGTGATTTTTTAATTACACCAAATTCAGATGTCCCTAGATAAGATCAGTAGGCAGAGCTCTCCGATACGAAACTACCTTCTTTTATACTTTGACATAGTGTCGGATAATGAAAATAGCCCGATCTACAACGCATTGTGGATGCAAAGCGTTTGTGTGCTTGTAGATCTGCTATTTTCTGCATGCCATTTAGGCAAACGAGTCTTGGAACACCTGCTGTTGCTCCCAGACATGCCTCCCACAGCACAGCCCTGGTAGTATATCCCACATCAGTGCACACACACCCGTACACCTCAAGGCTATGAAGAAATCAACATGACCCCTTTAGCAAGGGTCAGCACATAACAGAATCCAGTGGCCTGGCCACTGGAAAACAGAACAGGCTGTTTATGCAACTGTGCGTGCGTGCGTGCGTGCGTGCGCGGCGCGCGTGCGTGCGTGTGCACACGCGCGTGCACACGCGTGTGTGTGTGTGTATGTGTGTGTGTATGTGTGTGTGTGTGTGTGTGCGCGCGTGTGTGTGTGTGTGTGTATATGTGTGTGTGTATGTGTGTGTGTGTGTATGTGTGTGTGTGTGTGTGTGTGTGTGTGTGTGTGTGTGTGTGTGTGTGTGTGTGTATGTGTGTGTGTGTGTGTGTGTGTGTGTGTGCGCACTGTGCGGTGTGTACAGCATGTCATTGTGATATATGTAAGGTTGCTCTTCTGGTTGTGTGCCCGTGGACATGACACGCTATCATGTGCCTTTAGTGACTCTTGGATTTCCTCTAATGCGATTTCACACCATGGCTGTGACCTGCACTGTGCCGCCTTGAGCCACATATAATTCCTGTCCACATTGTCATTCATTCTCCACACAGCAGAACCAACTTTAGAGAAACTAGGACAGGAAATATAGGAATTAAATTGTTTTTCCCGTAATTCAGCGTCCCAAAAGCCCTGTAAACTTGAGTGTTTTTTTTCTTTTTCCCTTTTCTTTTTGTTTCTCTCTCTCCTGCCAGCGGTCGCAACGGGAAGATGCGAGTTCTCAGCTTCAAGGTGGGGCTGGTGAGCTTGTGCAGCGCAGACGTCCAAGAGAAGTATAAATGTGAGTGTGCCTCTCGCTCATGTGCCCTAATGCGTCTCTTCCACCGCAAACAATGGAGCGAAACAAAACAGCCCTGATTGCCAGCATTACATAAAGACACCCACTTAGTCTAATGGAGGAGGTTACTCTATTGCCGTAATGGAGAAAGGCCCCCTGTACTTCTAGAAGGTACACCCAGGGCTATTTAGCCAAGTGTTTTATGCCAAAGAAACTCCACAGACAACCCCCCCCCCCCCCCTCTCTCTCTCTCTCTGTCTCTCTCCGTCTCTCTCTCTCATATCTCTTTGTCTCAGGCACTCCCTGCTTCGCATTTCGATTTTCAATTAGGCTGCGATATTTTATTGGAGCCCCGGCCCTGGGGTAAGGAAGGAAGGCTCCTTTTACTGTCTCTCTCTCTCTGTAATGCTAGTTTATGAGCCAGCCCCTGTAAATATGGGTCAAATAGACTAGAGAGAGAGAGAGGGAGAAATTAGAGATGCTTGTAGTTGGACCCAGAACAGCTTGCAGCTGGATACCACTTCCCAGACAGCATGTCTGTCGAACCCATGCCAAGTTTATTCACGGTGATGGTGCACTTGGTCTCTGCCAACTCATAAAGACTAGAACTATAGCAACAATACAGATTTGGGGTTCAATCAGGGGGATTAAGCCATTTTGTACGGGAACCCCTTTTGGTGTTTCAAGCTATTCTGTTATGCTTTAGCTATTGAAAAATAGCAGATCTACAAGCTCATAGCGCGCCACCGAGTGGCGCGCTATGAATTTGTAGGTCTGCTATTTTTGGAAAATCGTAAAAATTCCGCACAAATCTTTGAAATATATATTCTTTCAGAGCGAACGTTTTTTTGAGTGGTGTAAACCACTCCAACAACTGGCTTTGTACCCGTGTCTGTTCGTACCAAAATAAAATCACACCCGTGTGAACTGAGTGGTGTAAGGTCTGTCTGACGTAATGAAATCATGTCTGACGTAATGAAATCACACCCGGGTGTGATTTCATTACCTGGCTTTGTTTGTGCAGAAAAAATGAGCATGGTTGCTATGTTCACCCTGTTCACCCGGGTGTGATTTCATTACGTCATTACAACAGGGTGAACATAGCAACCATGCTCATTTTTTCTGCACAAAAAAGCCAGTTGTAGGAGTGGTTTACACCACTCAAAAAGCTATGTACCCGTGTCTGTCCGTACCAAATAAAATCACACCCGTGTGAACTGAGTGGTGTAAACCACTCCTACAACTGGCTTTGTTAGTTTACGTGTCTGTCTGTCTGTCTGTCTGTGCTCAAAAAATGAGCACGGTTGCTATGGTCACCCAATTCACACGGGTGTGATTTCATTATGTCAGACATTACGTCAGACCACAGCTGATCAGTCTATATAAGACCTTACACCAAAAATGAGCACGGTTTCTATGATTTCATTACGTCAGACATTACGTCAGACCACTGCTGATCAGTCTATATAAGACCTTACACCACTCAGTTCACACAGGTGTGATTTTTTATTTCGACGTCAGGCCTAAATGGGTTAAATGAATCTGTGCTCACATTGTGCGTTCTGTCATTGGTCAGGGTGGGCATATGAGATGCCACTTCTCTGCCAGGTTGGCCTGTTTCTTCTTGCCAGAGCTCAGCGAAATAACCATTTTGACAGTCATCTTTTTTTACAGAAGCGTTTATAGTACAGTAGATCTAAGGGTTGTTGGTTGCCGTACCAGACAGAGATGGATTTTACTTCCATTCCAATAACACCACCTCACCCCAGCGAACCGGCGCAACCCGGGAAAGAAAAAAAAAGATAAAATAAGATAAAATAAAAGTAACTTCTCATGGAGAGACAACCTGGTGTGTGAAGATACATTTTCCTGACACTGCTAACTATATACAGACATCATATCTGGATTGTGTACTGAAGGCACAAGGTCTTCTGGATTTATGATCGGACAATTCATATAAAAAAAAATAAACACCCTACCCTGCCAAACAGACGCCACACGCTTGTCTGTTTTGGCATCCCTATTTAGGAATGTCATTATAGGTTGTGATGAAACGCATTGTAAGCTTGTAGATCGGCTAGTTTCGCTATTCATCATACAAAGTATACAGTGCTTCTAAGTGGTTAACCCATTTTGGGGCGGGAACCCCTTTTGGTGTTAGCATTATGCTATGCTTTAGCATAAAATAGCAGATCTACAAGCTCATAGCGCGCCACCGAGTGGCGCGCTACAAGCTTGTAGGTCTGCTATTTTTTTTAAATCGAAGAACGACTGACATAGAAACATAGCTTTTTCAGAAAACTGTCAGGATGTAGAAGACATTTTTATAGAATCTGATCTCAGGTCAAAATGGGTTAATGTGCAGGTGGTAATGACAGGTGTCCCTGTGTGTGGTGAAGGATTGCACGGTTGGCAGGGGGGGCGGTGAGCGCGGAGGCAGAACCCCATGCATGCTATTTATATACTGACAGCAACTTCCCAATGCCTGTCACCTGCCTGCCATCTCCTAGGATTGTCAACTATACCCCGGAATTCAAATAAGGGACAACCTGGAAGGGCGTCCATTATTTTTGCCCAGAAAAAATCTCACCATATACTGTAGATGTACAGTTTTTGGAATATTATATTAACAACCTGAATCATAGTATATGCAAGACTTGTAAGCTGTGTTGTTATTGATTGATTCGCCAAAAATGTGTTATTTTCAATGGTAATAGGTCATCTCGCCCCTTTTCCATCTCGCCCCACTACTCTACCTAGCTGTAAATAACAAACATAATTCATGTTTGTGATTATTTAAAAGGTATTATCATATTAAATTATCATTGTTAAGTTCACTCTGTATATCCACGGGCATAATAGCATGATGATGCCATTACAAAACATGGGCCACATGGAGGAAATGTGATTAATAAAACGAAATGAACTGCTAGAAGGTCATAAATTAACTTAATTAAGCAGTCACCGTCTCTGTGACATGTTGTTCTTTCTAAATTGTACAGAGTATAGAGATCGACTACTATGCAATCAAATAAATCTGTATACAAGATAATTTCAGATTTCAGAGAGGGAGGGAAATACTAAATTAACTGTTAACTACATTAAAAAAAATTGCGGGGGCGAGTTGGTAAAAGGGTGAGCAGTCTTTTCAATGAGGGAACGGCCTTTTTAGTTTCCAAATAAGGGGACCATTCTGTTGTCAAGGCAGACAGTGAACCCAGATGCAGAACACGCAACAAGAAGACGTCAGTAGACAACTGAAGTACGAATTATTAACCAGTAGAGGGAATCAACCGAGGACCAATAAACGTCTCTCGTTTCATGGAACAAACACAGCTTATAGTCTTCCTAATAGATCTCCATGCCAAGTCTTCCCCGGTTGGAGCTGCGTGGGAGGCAGGTCTTGAGTGTTACTAGATGCCAGACATATATGAGGTTCTTATCAACTGTAGATTCAACTGACCTAATAGTAGAAGCACCAGCTATAGCCGAGTACAGAGTCAGGTCACACTGCCAGGTGTTAGTAGCCATGCTGTAGCCAGGCTTTTATTTCAGTTCGCTACGGCTTGAAAATTGAAAAGCCTGGGGGGGAACGTGAGACGTTTCCTGCTCTAGGAGTGGGAGTGAACTACAGTGCAGAGGGGCCGTACGTCGCTCTCAATAAAGTGAGATAAAAAGTCGTTTTTTCTCTGCTGTTTTGGCTCTGATCGGTGAACCGATATTTCTCCAGCGCTCGCTCCAAGCGTGCCCGCCGCCCCCTCTTGACCAGAAAGCACGCTGGGGCTGGGCCAGGGCTATAGTAGCCAGGCCAGGGGGGATTGCAGTTTTTGAAAGACATCCAGGAAATAATACACCTGTAGAATGCAGCCACAACCTAATAGACAATCAAGGAGAGCATGTCAGAATACAGATATAGGACTTGGCAAGCTGCCATGACATCTGTATTTCAAAGGCAAGTTGGCAACCAGAGTCACAACTTAAGGTGGCCTTACACTAGCCGATAATCGGGCATTTTTGACGCTCGGGGGGTGTCCGACTCAATCGGGCACCCCCCGCGCGCGATCGGGATCGGCCCGATCAACATCAAGAATGTTTGATATTTGCTCGGCCCCGCTCCGATTATCCTGTAGTGTGTGGTGTTATCAGATTTCAAATGCCCGATTATCGGCTAGTGTAAGGCCACCTTAACTCCCACAGAGCTGAGGGTTCTTTCAAAGTCTGACTTAGAAAAGCATCAACATTCTGAGCCTTGTTGTCTGTGAACTAGCCTCGGAAACCCAGGGAGAAAAACAAAGTCTGGGTCCGAGTCCACTTCAATTCGGCATAGAGTAGCGCAAACATCTCTCACTCTCTGCTGATTTCTGATCGTCTGCACCTTTGTTAAATTGACACACACGCACACATGTACACACACACACACCCTCCTCTCTCTCTGTGTCGCTCTAAGTAATTAGTCTCATGTCGCGCAGCTGCGCATAGTTTCTCCCGGCGGATCCTGCCGGGAGCTGCCTATGCCATAAAAAGCATAGGTGAGTTCCAGGCTATCTGTGAACAGACCAGGCCAGCCTCCCAAAGCATCCTACAGCTGTATCTAACCAATGATGCAGGAATAAGTACTCACATTTCTTACTTAAAGGACCACTTCACCACTTTTCAACATCTCTTCATATAATTGGTCCTCACTAATGTTCATGATAAAACACCAAAAAAAAATTCCTACTCAGTCTGTTTCTCATATAGGAGGGCTTTGGGCAGTTCGGACACCCGTCCACCAGTGATGTCATCATTAGGCAGATTTTTTAAACAAGATTTGTTTTCAAATATATTTAGATTTTTATTATCGTGAGAACGATGGCTTCAACTTTTGCATTGCAACTTTTCAGGAAAAGAAAGCCTGCCGTTTCTATTAGCTTGGATTCACCATCGATGATGTCACTGGTGGACGGGTTTCTGAACTGCCTTCCTATGAGACACAGACTGAGTAGGAAAAAATGGTGGTATTTTATCATGAACATTAGTTAGGACCAATTATAGGAAGAGAAGTTGAAAAGTGGTGAAGTGGTCCTTTAAGTAAAAGTATCAACACCACAATGTAAAAAATTGGCATGAGTAAAAAGTACAAAAGTATTGCCATCAAAATGCATCTTTTGAAAGTAGATTTAGAAGTGATTAATGTATGTGTTTAACTATAACAATCAAAATCTACAAATTAACTATTAACCCATTTTGGGCGGGAACCCCTTTGGGTGTTAGCATTATGCTATGCTTTAGCTATTGAAAAATAGCAGACCTACAAGCTCATAGCGCGCCACCGAGTGGCGCGCTACGAGCTTGTAGGTCTGCTATTTTTGAAAAAATCGTGAAAATGAGGCACGAATCTTTGAAAATATATTCTTTCAAAAGACTTTTTTTATTTCGACGTCGGGCCTAAATGGGTTAACTAAAGTTATGATTGTAGTGGAGTACTTAAGTACTCCATTTACAGTACTGTACTACTAGTATTGAAACATTGAAAACCTGTTTGGTTTTCCTACTGTACTGTATGTGTTTTATATACTGTGATGTACGTATGGATCTCCCTGGGTCTGAAATAAAAGAAAGTATTGATTGATATACTTTCCAGTTTCCACTTCACCTAACCGAAGGTTGACTAGATTCACATGCCAAACAGAGGATTTCATCATCAAGAAAAAATGTTGTTGACAGAATGCTGTCTTGAGGAAAATGTCAAGGTTATTCTGAAACGAGTTTATTATTATCAGAAAAATCATTTTTCCCCGGGTAGGCGGGCGGGCGGCTCAATTCTCGAATGACAGATGTCCTGATTTGCAGTGCAATGACTCATTTCCATTCAGACATGGCACAGAACAGGAAAATGAGTAACTCGCGGGTTTGCCAAGCATATGTAGGGAGGCGTGTACTGTGTATACAGTATATATACAGACAGCTGCGACCATGAGCGGATGACAAGCATAACCCATTTTGACCTGAGATCAGATTAAAAAAAAAATCTTCTACATCCTGACCGTTTTTCTGAAAAAGCTACGTTTCTATGTCAGTACGTTCTTTGATTTTTCCAAAAACAGCAGACCTACAAGCTCCGCTCGTAGCGCGCCACTCGGTGGCACGCTATGAGCTTGTAGATCTGCTATTTTTCAATAGCTAAAGCATTTAACATAATGCTAACACCAAAAGGGGTTCCCGCCCAAAATGGGATAAAGGACCGTTTTCCCCGTGCATGCTGTCAAACACAGACAAGTGACTGATCTGACGGTGCTCGTGTTGTTCGGGGGCTGATTCTGATGGCCACGCTTGTGTGTCTCCCCTCCCTCTCTCCCGGTATACTTGACAGACTTGTTTCGCCAGGCGTCAGGCGCCGCCGCCGGGGGGCTGACGGATCAGCGCCACCTCAGCCTGCTGCTCCACGAGGCCATCCAGATCCCCCGCCAGCTGGGCGAGGTGGCCGCCTTCGGGGGCAGCAACGTGGAGCCCAGCGTCCGCAGCTGCTTCCGCATGGTGAGGAACATTACTTTACTTTATTTGTTTTATTTGGACAGGACAATGCATATTAAATTACACCCTGAACGCCCAGGACGAAGTTCTTTGTCCTTTCTATTAGTAACGCCCGAAGCCCAGGACGAAGTATTGTCCAAAAGACGAAGTTTATTGATACGAGAACGGATCGCATGGCTCTATAGCCCAGGCGCGCCTCCTGGGCTCTCCTCGGTGACGCGCAAGAGTGAGACGTCATCGAAAAACTCCCTCCTCTGTTTAGCTGATGAAAACGAAAATCTTAAAACGTTCATAACTCGCGATCTAAATCATCCCGTCTTTTTCTGAAAAAAGATCCTGTGTTAGACGGCGCTCCGCGGTCCAGTCGCTAGTCTCGATAGATTTATTCTTGTCTCCCGTTGTTGTCGATCGACTCTAGAGTGGTGTGGCTATTGTTAGCTGCTACACACACACAGCAACAACTTCCGCCGGTCCGTCCGGAAAAGGGGTCCGTGTTTATAAATCGACTGGGCGCATGAATTTAATGGATTAAATAACCCCGGGCAATGAAAGTGTTAATGGACGTCACATGGACGTAAATACACCGGATATAGCACGGTTGCTAATTTTCATCCGCAGTCCTCACAAGAAACACAAAACGGAAAACAGACAGGCAAACAGTGGAATGCATTTACATAACATTACATAGGGAATACAGCTTAAAATAAAATAAATACACCTAAAATAATCATGAATGGTTGCAGCTTTGGTTTTCAAGCAACCATTTTTTCAGATTGTATTTAAAAGATGGAAATGTAGCACAATCCCTTATACGCAGAGGAAGGCCATTCCATGCTGCACTACCCTGTACTGAGAGGACATGGCTGAATGTTGTCCCGCACATACTACTAGTACTGTATCACGACGTAGCACGTGTACATGCACACATACACACACAGTGCGTGTGTGTGTGTGCTACGTATATGAAACGGTTAGTTGAATAATCGAATAACCAATTAATCAATTAAGCAAATTGAATTACATTTGTACAAATGGGTTCAGTGATGTACTGTACTGTGTCATGTAGACAGACGTGCCATTTACAACTTGGTTTCATATTATGAAATTAAAAGTCATGTTTTTGATGCTTTATGGTTAACGTAAGCAATTTCTGTTTCTCAATGTCTTGTTTTGGTTCAGATAACTTGATCGGT
>NC_136806.1:59658826-59694958 GCF_951216825.1 Electrona antarctica
CAGTAAAAAACAAACAGTTACAGTAGTCTGTGAAGAGTGATTTATGCTTGGTTGCGGCTTGTAGATCTGCTCTTTCCGGTGTGCAACATGGCAACCAAGTACAACTCGAGGCTTAACACTAAGCATGTCTGAAGTAAAATCAGACAGAAGTATAGCATGTGCTTAAATTCATATTTAGAAAATGTTTCAGAGGGGGCACGGTGGCACAGTTGGTAGTGCTGTCGCCTCACTGCTAGAAGGTACTGTGGGTACCGGGGCGCTGTGGGTGCTGGCGGCGTGTTTCCTCCTCCGCGCCATCAGTGCCCATACCCGAGGCGGGGTTGGCGAAAGGGCCTTTCTGTGTGGAGTTTGCATGTTCTCCCCGTATCCCCTAGGGTAGGTACCCTCACAAAAACATGCAGTAATCCTGGTGTCTAAACAAACTGCCTCCCCCTGGCCAGCCAGGGCGCCTGATGGAGGGGAAAGGAACTGGTTGGAATAACGTGTTCCTTCCACGCGCTACGTCCAACCAGGGAAACTCCCCCCTGTCAGGTGTAAAGGAGCAACTTGGACACTCAGGCTTGAAGGAAGCATGAGTTCAAGTCCGTTGCTCTCCCCATGTCCCCCATATATGGGGACTAGGTTGGCGGAGGGTGTGTAGAGCCCAGGATCACATTAGATAATTGGCACAGGGGTGAAAAAATGGTTTACAAAATCGAGGGATAAAAATGTAATAGAAAATGTTTTAGATGTCAAAGATTTCTGAGATGACGGAATGGTGATGGATGATGATGGTTATGGAAGGGGGAAGCATCAAGGGAAAGCTCGCATGGCCGACAAAGTCGTCCCTCTCTCCCATTCTCTTCATCTCGCTCTCGTCTCGCGCGCTGCTCTCTTATCTCATTCTTTTCTGGCCTACTTAATTACCGGCGGTGTCATAATAACTACAGCTATAGCTATACCGGCTCCTTCAAATGGAAGTTTCTCTTTTTGGCTCAATTTGTTGAGTGTTACACAGCGGGTTTTATCATTTGAGGGAGCAACCTTGCCTTTTTGCGGTGTCGCCTTTCTTTCTCCCGACGTCGTGGAGAACACTCGCGTCGCCTTCCCTTTTCTCTCTCGCCGAATCATTAGCAGACGGTTCCAATTACACCTGACATCAGAGGACAGCCCTGGTCCTTGGAAAAACGGGCCTCTGAATTAGTTTAGAGAAGACAAGAATCAAATCTCATGTCGGCGCTCCCAGCTGCAGCAGCCTAAGTGGATGAAGAGGTTGCAGATAGATGACGCACAAGTGTGTGTGTGTGTGTGTGTGTGTGTGTGCGTGTGCGTGTGCGTGTGCGTGTGCGTGTGCGTGCGTGTGCGTGCGTGCGTGCGTGTGTGCGTGCGTGTTAACGTGAACAGGAGGTGCATGTGGGTAATGTGCAAGAGTCAAATGGACAGCACTGGGGAGGCAGGCTTTTATATGGCGTGCAGGGGCACGTACGTGGGCCCAGGTGCACGCCAATCACACTGATGGTGATGGCCATCCATCATCTCACTGCTCCCCAAGCAGGGACGTGTTAGAGAGGCAGCGGCTGAAATCCCGTAAGAGGGCACTTTTGGACAAAAATAGCGGATCTACAAGCTCTCACCGCGTCGCGCTGCGACACCCGCAGAAACCCGTCCACCAGTGACATCATCGATGGTGAATCCAAGCTAATAGAAACGGCAGGCTTTCTTTTCCTGAAAAGTTGCAATGCAAAAGTTGAAGCCATCGTTCTCACGATAATAAAAATCTAAATATATTTGAAAACAAATCTTGTTTAAAAATAAATCTGCCTAATGATGATGTCACTGGTGGACGGGTGTCCGAACTGCCCAAAGCCCTCCTATGAGACACAGACTGAGTAGGAAAAACTGGTGGTGTTTTATCATTAGTGAGGACCAATTATATGAAGAGATGTTGAAAAGTGGTGAAGTGGTCCTTTAAGGCAACCGGCCGGTTCCACGCGCTGCACAAGGTGCCCTTTTTTTCCCACTTGTGTACCTGCCCCTCTAAATGTCTGTGCACGCACACTGGGAACCGTCACAAATATATAACATAAAACCGTTGATTGTGATTGTGTCACATGTACCGCATCATGTCGCCCTCTCTCTCTCTTGCGTCTCTCTCTCTCTCTGTGACGCCCGACGACAGTGGACCTGTTGGCGCTGAGCAGCCTGGCGGAGGTGTTCCGGGAGCAGGAGCTGCAGCAGGCGGAGCACGTGATGGACGTGGTGGAGGTGATCCACGCCCTGACCGCCCTCTACGAACGCCTGGAGGAGGACCGCACGGTGCCGGTCAACGTCCCACTCTGCGTCGACATGTGCCTCAACTGGCTGCTCAACGTCTACGACAGGTAGATATTAGTGACCTTCACGCCATGTCTTCCATCTATATCAGCGGTTTTCAACACCCCTTTTTCCAAACACCAAGGAAGGCCTTAAACTGCCTTTTAAGTACATTGTAATGCGTCATTCTCATAAATAAGCTTATAATACAAAGAGCCGACCTTAAAGATGGAGTGCCGTGATTGTATTCACCCTAAAACGTGATCATCAGTTACTATGATTAAAGTGTTAAAATTATGTTTCTATGTGGCCACAACCACCAGTTCATTAAGAACACCTGGTTTTCACCTTAGCACCACCCACCTGAACGTAAGCCTCGCCCA
Source organism: Electrona antarctica (assembly GCF_951216825.1). NCBI lineage: Eukaryota > Metazoa > Chordata > Actinopteri > Myctophiformes > Myctophidae > Electrona > Electrona antarctica. The sequence goes on from NC_136806.1 coordinate 59,661,502, forward strand.
CAGCTGTTGTTGTGTGATGATGGGGGAGGGGTTAGGGGAGGGGCTAGGGTTATGATGTCACAAAAAAGTGGTGTATTTCAATTGGGCCTTTTGACTCAAAGGCTTTCAGGAAGAAACCAAAATCACACCCGTGTGAAGTGAGTGGTGCAACTCTGTGTGGGGGTTCCCGGGGACGGGGGTCCCTGGAATGACAGAGTTTACCGTGTGGGGGTCCCCAGGGGGTCCCTCTACTGTACTGTCACTGTATTGTACTGTAACACCCCAAATCATCATATATACTGTGTGTGTGTGTGTGTGTGTGTGTGTGTGTGTGTGTGTGTGTGTGTGTGTGTGTGTGTGTGTGTGTGTGTGTGTGTGTGTGTGTGTGTGTGTGTGTGTGTGTGTGTGTGTGTGTGTGTGTGTGTGTGACAGTGGTTGTGAAAACCACAACCAAACGCTATTTCGTGCTCGGACAGACAGACCCAGGGACACTCATAGCTGTCTATAGACAAATTCACAGAGGGGTGCCCTGGGCGCGGCCATTACTGAGGTGTAATCCATGGAGCAGGTGCGCCGTAGGCCAGGTGTAGCTAATCAGTGCTGCTGCGCTTAATGGTACACCTCAGTAATGGCCGCACCCAGGCAACCCTCTGTGAATTTGTCTATAGGAGTGGTTGCACCACTCAAAAGTACACAAGGAAGACACATTATAACCACAGCTGGGGGTCTATCAGAGTAACGTTAACTCCATAACACATACAGAAAAGAGAAAGTACAAAAATCACGGCACTCCATCTTTAACATACAGTCTTACACCACCCATATCCTAACGATGTCCGTCCCAAAACACGGGACACCATACTACTTGTTGTAACGACCATAACCTCCCCATAACCCCCCCCCCCCCCTTCCCCCCCCCCCCCCCCCCCTTCCCCCCCCCCCCCCCCCCCCGGACCCCCATTTTAAGTGATTCAATGCTGTCCGAGAGGACAATATACTAAAGACCCTCCCCAATTACACAACAGGCCGGGCAGGATTCCAATCGAGCCTCCCCACAATGACTCAGTACAGACTCCTCCTCCTCATCTACACTCCTCCCTGGATTCATGTTCACCTCCCCCTCTCCTCCAGATTGACCGTCTCTCCCAGCCAAAGAGTCAACAGAGAATACAGTGAGTGCCATAAAGCAATAAATGGAAGTAAGGAGCAAAGCCCCAGTATTTTCCACCCTCCTCCCGGAGCCGTGCGTTTATTTGGTGGCCCTTAACCACCTGCTGCTGATGAGGGGAAATCAGCCATTTTACCCTCCACATAAATTTCAGTAATGACTTTTTTTGTTTTGTGCTTTCTCGATAAATGCCGGCAGCGAGTCTGAACGAGCGTGCGCGCGTGTGCGTGTCCTAAGTGTGTGCGTGAGTGCGTCTGTCCATGTCTGCCTGAAAGTGTGTGTGTGTACGTATGTATGTATGTGTGTGTGTGTGTGTGTGTATTTGCACATACAGTACCACTCAGAGATGTGTGTGTGTGTGTGTGTGTGTACACAACTGAGTACGCACAGTAAGTTGTAAGTGTCCATGTCTGCCTGAAAGTGTGTGTGTGTACGTATGTGTGTGTGCGTGTGTGTGTGTGTGTGTGTTTGCACATACAGTACCACTCAGAGATGTGTGTGTGTGTGTGTGTGTACACAACTGAGTACGCACAGTAAGTGTATATAATATGTTCCCCAAGAGGACATGTCTCGCAGTCAGGGCATGCAGTGGAGAGACGTATCCCCCCCCCCCCCCCCCCCCCAGGGGGGAACCACCACACCGGGGTACCCGGGACATATCGAAGATGGCACGCAGCACACAGTGAAAAGTGTGTGCGAGAGAGAGAGAGCTGCTGACAGTTAGTGGTCCCCGGCCGGGTCGGAGCGTTCGCTCGGTCTCCGGGGTCTCCTCCTCTATACTGAATCTTACCAGCAGAGCGAAAACGACAGCGACGTTTTTTTCTTTTTTTCTTCCCGTGACTCCCTCCCTCCCGCATTCGTCTCTGTACGGCTCTAATGTTCCCAGGGCTGACTCTAATGGTTTGGCGTGACGAATGCTCCACTTTCCATCCTCTCATAATGTTCCTCGTTCCAAATTACAACTGCTTGAAAGCATGCTTGTCTTTTAGCGACCGCGCCCGTCCGCCTCGACCCGCTCCGACGAGTCGGTGTTCTTCCTCCGTGGGTTTCCCAGGATGGTTCCCTGAGCCCGTTTTGCCGTTCTTTCCGTCCGTGACCCCTTTTGTCTTCTGCCAATTGTAACGCGGTTTAGCAGACTCTCTACAGTCTAGCCCATTTTGACCTGAGATCAGATTCTCAGTTTTCTGAAAAAGCTATGTTTCTATGTCAGTGGTTCTTCGATTTTTCAAAAATAGCAGACCTACAAGCTCGTAGCGCGCCACTCGGTGGCGCGCTATGAGCTTGTAGATCTGCTATTTTTCAATAGCTAAAGCATAACATGATGCTAACACCAAAAGGGGTTCCCGCCCAAAATGGGCTAGGAGACTTTGGTCTCACATAGCCAGACATAGCCTGACATAGCCTGCCTGGTGAAATCTAAATTCAATGCAGGGGTTAGAACAGCAGAGAAAAGCTCCACGAACACTATACTGCTTTGAAAACCAAAATGAAGGACCACCCCAAGGTCTTTGCATTGATTCTGCAAAGCTGTGATTTTTTAATAACTGCCCTTACACAAAATTAAAGATAAGATGTGTCAGTAGGCAGAGCTCTCCGATACGAAACTACCTTCTTTTATACTTTGACATAGTGTCGGATAATGAAAATAGCCCGATCTACAACGCATTGTGGATGCAAAGCGTTTGTGTGCTTGTAGATCTGCTATTTTCTGCATGCCATTTAGGCAAACGAGTCTTGGAACACCTGCTGTTGCCCCCAGACATGCCTCCCACAGCACAGCCCTGGTAGTATATCCCACATCAGTGCACACACACCCGTACACCTCAAGGCTATAAAGAAATCAACATGACCCCTTTAGCAAGGGTCAGCACATAACAGAATCCAGTGGCCTCACCACTGGAAAACAGAACAGGCTGTTTATGCAACTGTGCGTGTGTGCGTGCGTGCGTGCGTGCGTATGTGTGTGCGTGCGTGTGTGTGTGTGTGTGTGTGTGTGTGTGTGTGTGTGTGTGCGTGCGCGCGTGGTGTGTATGTGTGTGTGTGTGTGTGTGTGTGCGCGTGTGTGTGTGTGTGTGTGTGCGCACTGTGCGGTGTGTACAGCATGTCATTGTGATATATGTAAGGTTGCTCTTCTGGTTGTGTGCCCGTGGACATGACACGCTATCATGTGCCTTTAGTGACTCTTGGATTTCCTCTAATGCGATTTCACACCATGGCTGTGACCTGCACTGTGCCGCCTTGAGCCACATATAATTCCTGTCCACATTGTCATTCATTCTCCACACAGCAGAACCAACTTTAGAGAAACTAGGACAGGAAATATAGGAATTAAATTGTTTTTCCGTAATTCAGCGTCCCAAAAGCCCTGTAAACTTGAGTGTTTTTTTCTTTTTCCCTTTTCTTTTTTTTTCTCTCTCTCCCGCCAGCGGTCGCAACGGGAAGATGCGAGTTCTCAGCTTCAAGGTGGGGCTGGTGAGCTTGTGCAGCGCAGACGTCCAAGAGAAGTATAAATGTGAGTGTGCCTCTCGCTCATGTGCCCTAATGCGTCTCTTCCACCGCAAACAATGGAGCGAAACAAAACAGCCCTGATTGCCAGCATTACATAAAGACACCCACTTAGTCTAATGGAGGAGGTTACTCTATTGCCGTAATGGAGAAAGGCCCCCTGTACTTCTAGAAGGTACACCCAGGGCTATTTAGCCAAGTGTTTTATGCCAAAGAAACTCCACAGACAACCCCCCCTCTCTCTCTCTCCCTGTCTCTCTGTCTCTCTCTCTCTCTCTCTCTCTCATATCTCTTTGTCTCAGGCACTCCCTGCTTCCCATTTCGATTTTCAATTAGGCTGCGATATTTTATTGGAGCCCCGGCCCTGGGGTAAGGAAGGAAGGCTCCTTTTACTGTCTCTCTCTGTAATGCTAGTTTATGAGCCAGCCCCTGTAAATATGGGTCAAATAGACTAGAGAGAGAGAGAGGGAGAAATTAGAGATGCTTGTAGTTGGACCCAGAACAGCTTGCAGCTGGATACCACTTCCCAGACAGCATGTCTGTCGAACCCATGCCAAGTTTATCCATGATGGTGCACTGCAGGTCTCTGCCAACTCATAAAGACTAGAACTATAGCAACAATACAGATTTGGGGTTCAATCAATGGGATTAAGCCATTCTGGACGGGAACCTCTTTTGGTGTTTTAACTAAGCATTATGTTATACTTTTTAAATGGTTTTTTTTGTGGCTTTCGCCTTTATTTTATATTTTTTATGGAGGGACAGACAGTAGGCCGACAGGAAATGGGGAGAGAGATGGGGGAGTGACATGCAGTAAAGGCCGTCGGGATCTGGAGTCGAACCCGCGGCACACTGCCAGACTGGATCACCAGCCAAGGTGCCTGGACCACTGCGCCATGGCCCAGGCCCTCTTTTGGTGTTTTAACTAAGCATTATGTTATACTTTAGCTATTGAAAAATAGCAGATCTACAAGTTCGCCACTCGGTGGCGCACTATGAACTTGTAGGTCTGCTATTTTTGGAAAATCGTAAAAATGCCGCACAAATCTTTGAAATATATATTCTTTCAGAGAAAATGTTTTTTTCTACATCAGGTCAAAATGGGTTAAATGAATCTGTGCTCAGATTGTGTGTTCTGTCATTGGTCAGGGTGGGCATAATGAGAGGTTGCCAGGTTGGCCTGTTTCTTCTTGCCACCCCGGCTTCAGAGCTCCAGCGAAATAACCATTTTGACAGTCATCTTTTTTTACAGAAGCGTTTATAGTACAGTAGATCTAAGGGTTGTTGGTTGCCGTACCAGACAGAGATGGATTTTACTTCCATTCCAATAACACCACCTCACCCCAGCGAACCGGCGCAACCCGGGAAAGAAAAAAAAAGATAAAAGAAGATATATAAAAGTAACTTCTCATGAGAGAGACAACCTGGTGTGTGAAGATACATTTTCCTGACACTGCTAACTATATACAGACATCATATCTGGATTGTGTACTGAAGGCACAAGGTCTTCTGGATTTATGATCGGACAATTCATATAAAAAAAAATAAACACTCTACCCTGCCAAACAGACGCCACACGCTTGTCTGTTTTGGCATCCCCATTTAGGAATGTCATTATAGGTTGTGATGAAACGCATTGTAAGCTTGTAGATCGGCTAGTTTCGCTATTCATCATACAAAGTATACAGTGCTTCTAAGTGGTTAACCCATTTTGGGGCGGGAACCCCTTTTGGTGTTAGCATTATGCTATGCTTTACCATAAAATAGCAGATCTACAAGCTCATAGCGCGCCACCAAGTGGCGCGCTACGAGCTTGTAGGTCTGCTATTTTTTGAAAAATCGAAGAACCACTGACATAGATAGAAACATAGCTTTTTCAGAAAACTGTCAGGATGTAGAAGACATTTTTATAGAATCTGATCTCAGGTCAAAATGGGTTAATGTGCAGGTGGTAATGGCAGGTGTCCCTGTGTGAGGTGAAGGATTGCACGGTTGGCAGGGGGGGCGGTGAGCGCGGAGGCAGAACCCCATGCATGCTATTTATATAACTGACAGCAACTTCCCAATGCCTGTCACCTGCCTGCCATCTCCTAGGATTGTCAACTATACCCCGGAATTCAAATAAGGGACAACCTGGAAGGGCGTCCATTATTTTTGCCCAGAAAAAATCTCACCATATACTGTAGATGTACAGTTTTTGGAATATTATATTAACAACCTGAATCATAGTATATGCAAGACTTGTAAGCTGTGTTGTTATTGATTGATTCGCCAAAAATGTGTTATTTTCAATGGTAATAGGTCATCTCGCCCCTTTTCCATCTCGCCCCACTACTCTACCTAGCTGTAAATAACAAACATAATTCATGTTTGTGATTATTTAAAAGGTATTATCATATTAATTTATCATTGTTAAGTTCACTCTGTATATCCACGGGCATAATAGCATGATGATGCCATTACAAAACATGGGCCACATGGAGGAAATGTGATTAATAAAACGAAATGAACTGCTAGAAGGTCATAAATTAACTTAATTAAGCAGTCACCGTCTCTGTGACATGTTGTTCTTTCTAAATTGTACAGAGTATAGAGATCGACTACTATGCAATCAAATAAATCTGTATACAAGATAATTTCAGATTTCAGAGAGGGAGGGAAATACTAAATTAACTGTTAACTACATTAAAAAAAATTGCGGGGGCGAGTTGGTAAAAGGGTGAGCAGTCTTTTCAATGAGGGAACGGCCTTTTTAGTTTCCAAATAAGGGGACCATTCTGTTGTCAAGGCAGACAGTGAACCCAGATGCAGAACACGCAACAAGAAGACGTCAGTAGACAACTGAAGTACGAATTATTAACCAGCAGAGGGAATCAACCGAGGACCAATAAACGTCTCTCGTTTCATGGAACAAACACAGCTTATAGTCTTCCTAATAGATCTCCATGCCAAGTCTTCCCCGGTTGGAGCTGCGTGGGAGGCAGGTCTTGAGTGTTACTAGATGCCAGACATATATGAGGTTCTTATCAACTGTAGATTCAACTGACCTAATAGTAGAAGCACCAGCTATAGCCGAGAATATAACATGAGTACAGAGTCAGGTCACACTGCCAGGTGTTAGTAGCCATGCTGTAGCCTCGCTATCCAGGCTTTTATTTCAGTTCGCTACGGCTTAAAAATTGAAAAGCCTGGGGGGGAACGTGAGACGTTTCCTGCTCTAGGAGTGGGAGTGAACTACAGTGCAGAGGGGCCGTACGTCGCTCTCAATAAAGTGACGTCGGTTTTTCTCTGCTGTTTTGGCTCTGATCGGTGAACCGATATTTCTCCAGCGCTCGCTCCAAGCGCGCCCGTCGCCCCCTCTTGACCAGAAAGCACGCTGGGGCTGGGCCAGGGCTATAGTAGCCAGGCCAGGGGGGATTGCAAGTTTTGGAAGACATCCAGGAAATATATACACCTGTAGAATGCAGCCACAACCTAATAGACAATCAAGGAGAGCATGTCAGAATACAGATAGGACTTGGCAAGCTGCCATGACATCTGTATTTCAAGGCAAGTTGGCAACCAGAGTCACAACTAACTCCCACAGAGCTGAGGGTTCTTTCAAAGTCTGACTTAGAAAAGCATCAACATTCTGAGCCTTGTTGTCTGTGAACTAGCCTCGGAAACCCAGTTTTTTTTTCCAGGGAGAAAAAAAAAGTCTGGGTCCGAGTCCACTTCAATTCGGCATAGAGTAGTGCAAACATCACTCACTCTCTGCTGATTTCTGATCGTCTGCACCTTTGTTAAATTGACACACACGCACACATGTACACACACACACACCCTCCTCTCTCTCTCTGTCGCTCTAAGTAATTAGTCTCATGTCGCGCAGCTGCGCAGAGTTTCTCCCGGCGGATCCTGCCAGGAGCTGCCTATGCCATAAAAAGCATAGGTGAGATCTGTGAACAGACCAGGCCAGCCTCCCAAAGCATCCTACAGCTGTATCTAACCAATGATGCAGGAATAAGTACTCACATTTCTTACGGACCACTTCACCACTTTTCAACATCTCTTCATATAATTGGTCCTCACTAATGTTCATGATAAAACACCACCATTTTTTTCCTACTCAGTCTGTTTCTCATATAGGAGGGCTTTGGGCAGTTCGGACACCCGTCCACCAGTGACATCATCATTAGGCAGATTTCTTTTTAAACAAGATTTGTTTTAAAATATATTTAGATTTGTATTATCGTGAGAACGATGGCTTCAACTTTTGCATTGCAACTTTTCAGGAAAAGAAAGCCTGCCGTTTCTATTAGCTTGGATTCACCATCGATGATGTCACTGGTGGACGGGTTTCTGAACTGCCTTCCTATGAGACACAGACTGAGTAGGAAAAAATGGTGGTATTTTATCATGAACATTAGTTAGGACCAATTATAGGAAGAGAAGTTGAAAAGTGGTGAAGTGGTCCTTTAAGTAAAAGTATCAACACCACAATGTAAAAAATTGGCATGAGTAAAAAGTACAAAAGTATTGCCATCAAAATGCATCTTTTGAAAGTAGATTTAGAAGTGATTAATGTATGTGTTTAATTATAACAATCAAAATCTACAAATTAACTATTAACTAAAGTTATGATTGTAGTAAATGGAGTACTTAAGTACTCCATTTACAGTACTGTACTACTAGTATTGAAACATTGAAAACCTGTATTTTTTTCCTACTGTACTGTATGTGTTTTATACTGTGATGTACGTATGGATCTCCCTGGGTCTGAAATAAAAGAAAGTATTGATTGATATACTTTCCAGTTTCCACTTCACCTAACCGAAGGTTGACTAGATTCACATGCCAAACAGAGGATTTCATCATCAAGAAAAAATGTTGTTGACAGAATGCTGTCTTGAGGAAAATGTCAAGGTTATTCTGAAACGAGTTTATTATTATCAGAAAAATCATTTTTCGCGGGTAGGCGGGCGGGCGGCTCAATTCTCGAAATGACAGATGTCCTGATTTGCAGTGCAATGACTCATTTCCATTCAGACATGGCACGGAACAGGAAAATGAGTAACTCGCGGGTTTGCCAAGCATATGTAGGGAGGCGTGTACTGTGTATACAGTATATATACAGACAGCTGCGACCATGAGCGGATGACAAGTATAACCCATTTTGACCTGAGATCAGATTCTAAAAAAATGTCTTCTACATCCTGACCGTTTTCCGAAAAAGCTACGTTTCTATGTCTGTACGTTCTTTGATTTTTCCAAAAACAGCAGACCTACAAGCTCGTAGCGCGCCACTCGGTGGCGCGCTACGAGCTTGTAGATCTGCTGTTTTTCAATAGCTAAAGCATATAACATAATGCTAACACCAAAAGGGGTTCCCGCCCAAAATGGGATAAAGGACCGTTTTCCCCGTGCATGCTGTCAAACACAGACAAGTGACTGATCTGACGGTGCTCGTGTTGTTCGGGGGCTGATTCTGATGGCCACGCTTGTGTGTCTCCCCTCCCTCTCTCCCCGTATACTTGACAGACTTGTTTCGCCAGGCGTCAGGCGCCGCCGCCGGGGGGCTGACGGATCAGCGCCACCTCAGCCTGCTGCTCCACGAGGCCATCCAGATCCCCCGCCAGCTGGGCGAGGTGGCCGCCTTCGGGGGCAGCAACGTGGAGCCCAGTGTCCGCAGCTGCTTCCGCATGGTGAGGGACGTTACTTTACTTTATTTGTTTTATTTGGACAGGACAATGCATATTAAATTACACCCTGAACGCCCAGGACGAAGTTCTTTGTCCTTTCTATTAGTAACGCCCGAAGCCCAGGACGAAGTATTGTCCAAAAGACAAAGTTTATTGATACGAGAACAGATCGCATGGCTGTATAACCCAAGGGGCGCCTCCTGGGCTCTCCTCTGTGACGCGCAAGAGTGAGACGTCATCGAAAAACTCCCTCCTCTGTTTAGCTGATGAAAACGAAAATCTTAAAACGTTCATAACTCGCGATCTAAATCATCCCGTCTTTTTCTGAAAAAAGATCCTGTGTTAGACGGCGCTCCGCGGTCCAGTCGCTAGTCTCGATAGATTTATTCTTGTCTCCCGTTGTTGTCGATCGACTCTAGAGTGGTGTGGCTATTGTTAGCTGCTACTAAAGTTCTCAACGGGCCCAAAAATGGAGGCCCGGCCCGACCCTACCCTAACTGGGTCGGCCCGAGGCTCGGCCCGACCCTAAAAATAACCATAATGTTAAGACCGAAGCCCGACAAAAGGCCTGACAAAAAAGGCGCCGTGGTTCAGTGTGAAAGTGAGAACGGAGATCAACGGACTTATCGAAATAAAGGATGTAGGCCTATGTAACTCACGTTAGAATAGGCTGTTTCATTTCCATCATTTTAATTCCAGACAGTGGTGGTGGTGACTGGTGAGTAAATAGCAGCTGCAGCTCCCTCCCTTTAGTTTCCTCTGAAGTGAAGTTGCTTGTTGCGTTTAAGTTATATCACCATGGATCGTTTGGTCACTTTGGTGACATTAATTAATGATTAGGTTTTATTCATCGCAGCCAGCTGGGTTAACAATGAGATAGCTCAGTGCAACGTGACGAAAACCTGACGCTTCAGCTATCGTGTGATCCGATTGATCTTATAAAACATTTAAGCATATGGCAACTTGGCAAGATAACTGGTTAGAAGCTCGTTTGGTGCGCAAACCAGAGGTAAGCCAGCGGTAGCAAGCAAGTCTCACACCGTTCACTGTTCTCTCTACTGTACTGCCTGTGCGGGACTGCGGGCTGCTGCTCTGGCCTCGTACACACATGCCGGACGGACATGATCTGTTCTGTCTGTGTTTCATGGCCGCCTCAGGCTCAATGCTTTTCCAATGGAAGTCACGTGGTTTGACGAAACACTTTGATTCGTCACATGTTCGTCCGACATGTGTGTCCGAGGCCTCGTAGTCTGAAATGCCAGTGCGATGCACCCCCCCGCCTCCAGTCCTCATATACACATTACAACCACATTACACAAATAACATAATTGCTATTTTTTATTATAATAACACTCGCCCGGCCCGGCTAATTAGCATAATGTTTGGGCCCGGCTCGGCCCGATAACGTCGGGTCGGGTCGGTACCGATCGGGCCAGGTCGGGTTCGGGCAGAGTTTGAGAACTTTAGCTGCTACACAGACATGCACAGCAACTTCCGGTGCACCGGTAAAAGTGGTCCGGGCGCTATAAATGATGGGCACATGGATGAAATAGTTCCGGGCTACTAAGGTGTTAATGGACGTCACATGGACGTAAATACACCGGATATAGCACGGTTGCTAATTTTCATCCGCAGTCCTCACAAGAAACACAAAACGGAAAACAGACAGGCAAACAGTGGAATACATTTACATAACATTACATAGGGAATACAGCATAAAATAAAATAAATACACCTAAAATAATCATGAATGGTTGCAGCTTTGGTTTTCAAGCAACCATTTTTTCAGATTGTATTTAAAAGATGGAAATGTAGCACAATCCCTTATACGCAGAGGAAGGCCATTCCATGCTGCACTACCCTGTACTGAGAGGACATGAATGTTGTCCCGCACATACTACTAGTACTGTATCACGACGTAGCACGTGTACATGCACACATACACACACAGTGCGTGTGTGTGTGTGCTACGTATATGAAACGGTTAGTTGAATAATCGAATACCCAATTATTCAATTAAGCAAATTGAATTACATTTGTACAAATGGGTTCAGTGATGTACTGTACTGCAAGGTTCCCCAATAGGCGGCCCACGGGCCATTTGCGGCCCGCAGAGCACCCCCTTGCGGCCCGTGGAAGATTTTTTTTGGGGGGGGTCCCAGATATAAATGGCATTAAATGGGGGTCAGTAGCCTATGCATGTCAAACTGGGCATCCTTTTCAAATGGGGTCTTGCCCTGAAAATGCATTTTCAGGGCAAGACCTCGACCTCACGCGTGCGGACTCGGCCCCCAGCCTGGTACCCTAGTCAAAATATGGCCCTTGAGGAAAACTAATTGGGGAACCCTGTTGTACTGTGTCATGTAGACAGACGTGCCATTTACAACTTGGGTTTCATATTATGAAATGAAAAGTCATGTTTTTGATGCTTTATGGTTAACGTAAGCAATTTCTGTTTCTCAATGTCTGGTTTTGGTTCAGATAACTTAACAGGATCGGTGCCGGACATTTACGGCAGTCTAATAGCCTAGACTGCCTATAAGTCTAGAGTTACCTTTGAACAGCCACTGCACCGACCGCTGAGATTGCTTGTCATGAAAATCCACTTTTAAACCGGTGTAATCGCTTGTTGTATAGTGTTGAAAAATATACCAAGGTGTCGTCGACCACAACAACAGCCTCCGACGGTGGCGGCCGCGCGCTGCTAGGCAGCTTTCCTATTGTAAACAACAGGGACTCAATTTCCCATAATACTTTGCACGCCGGCGCGACAGACCTTTTTGCGATGACGTCATCAAAACGCGCCTCTTATCCCATTCTGTCAGATAGGAGTGAGCCAAAGCATTATAATGGCATGTGTCTGTAGGTCAGGACAGTCACGCACCAATCTCAAGCTGGCCGTACATCCTTTGATTGATTGATTGATTGAAATATGTATTAACAGTTTGCAGAATTACAGTACATTTCAAGCACAACTCAATACAAAGACTATTAACTGTTAACTGTGAGTGGACGACCCAATAAAGCATTACACTTGTTTACAAGAGGGTCCACCATGTTCAAATCATCAAAACATTTAGAGACGTACAAATAGACACTTCTATATATAGCCAAAGAACAGAACAGGAATTCATCATAAAGGAGGTAAAAAAAGGGAAAAGAAACATATACAGTGAGGGGGAAAAAGGGGGTGGGTGGTGGGGGGAGGGGATTCAGATTCTACGGGGGCCAGTTTCGAATTGCAGCCGTCCGTAGGTGCCCTTTGAGAGCGGTTTTGAAGGAGTCAAGGGATTCGCATGTCTTAATGACATGTTGGTAGGGCGTTCCACATTTTGGTGGCATAGGAGCGAAATAATAATAATTATAATACTGTACCTAATTAAGCAGATCTGACATTCACTCTTATATGCTAATAAACATCACTCGATGCTATACCACCAAATGACAGCTTGTCTGTGAATAAATCACTTCAATCAATCAGGGTTGCAGTATTCGTTCAGAAAGAGGACACAGCTAATAATTTGAGACACTTGAGCTAAAGAGCGGTGTTTGAAGTTGAAATTAATGATCAGGAACCATTTCAAATATATTAAGTCTATTATGTTCTATTGACTGTGTCTCCAACTCAATAAGACTTTAACTCATTTTGGGCGGGAACCCCTTTTGGTGTTTTAAACATTATGTTATAATTTAGCTATTGAAAAATAGCAGATCCACAAGCTCATAGCGCGCCACCGAGTGGCGCGCTATGAGCTTGTGGATCTGCTATTTTTGAAAAATCGTGAAAATATTTATTTCAGAAAACTGGAGGATTTGGAAGATTTTTTTTAAATTTCGAGGTCAGGCCTAATTGGGTTAATACCCTTGCGAGCAGTTTATAAATGGACCGGCTCAGGAAATGAGCTAATGTTCGTCTTCGTGCTATTATATGTACCGTGCAGTACCCTACCTAAATGCATCAAGACGTCCCCTGAGCTTATTTGAAATGTTGCTAGATGTAGGCTAAACATTACATCGCGTTAATAATGCATCATATGTTACATAACATGTAACATTATGATACATTATTAATCGTACATTATACAGGTTGCCGTTAATGCACTATAAAAGCGGTAGTAGATAATGCATGGGGCAGTATACTGTACACAACCTATCACTCACGACCTCACATTAATGTACATGGAAACTGTGCTTGTAGAACATGGTTGGATTATTGATATGATGAATGTCAACCCGTGCCCTATAGTGCCCTATAGACACTGGCCCGTTTAGACCTGACGCCGATTTTTTTTTGCTAAAGTATAACATATAATGCTTTAAAACACCAAAAGGGGTTCCCGCCCAAAATGGGCTAGAAGACTAGAATTGACTGTCATCAAGCTCCTTGGAGGTGTGGCTATGTGTACTGTAGCATCATATACTCTTTATCTGTGTTGCCTAATTCTATTATAATTGGTTTGTGACTTATTTGATGCCTTGGAAAACATTCAGAGTCTATTAAGGAAATGTGTAATTGTATAGTTAGTCTATCTCATGGGTCATGGTTTACCTTGTTTGAGTAGATTGTCCAATTACTAATCATTGTGGGTGGGTCTCACCTGGTATATAAGGGAGGCTGGAAATGTTGAGGGGAGAATTTCTCAGTTGGCTTGAGACAGCAAAGAGACAACACCAAGGGAGAGCTGCCAGGGTCTTCAGGGAAGGCATAGCCTGTTTCCAGTTCCTTTAGTTCTTGGTCTGTTGTTTTTGTTCAGTTATCAAGTGTTTATTTCTTACTTACGGTTTTTGAAAGTGTATTTTGGCCAGCATTACTTTTGCAGTATTATGTTTTGCCTCAGACTCCGGACTGTGCAACAATCCGATATATGGGCTGTTCATCCGTTTTGGAGGTAAATAAATACAACAAAAGATCTACATTCTTGGTCTTTGTCTATTCTTGGAGCCTTGAGCAACGCTCGGCAACTCGATGACTCGGTGACAGTGCAGCTTTGCTACAGATAACAAGAGTCAGTGGTGACGATATCGACGGTGCAACCGGTGCAATGCGCCGGGAGTGGACCCAGCCCCCCCCCCCCCCCCCCCCCCCCCAAGGGGCCCATGAAGGGGGGAGAAGAAAAACAAAAGGTCAAGGCGACGGTGAAAAGAAAGCCAGGGTACCGAGGCTACTCGGGTCGCGTGAAGAGTATACAGGGCCGTAGGAGACACGGGGGTCCCGGGGGACTAGTCCCCCATGGGCCGCGGAGCCGCTCACGGCCTGGTCGCGAACCGTTTGTTGGGCCGCCGGCCACGGGGGAAGAGAAAAGGAATAAAAAAGCCTCAAATAGGGCAGGCACTTGGACCATGCGGCCGCTGACTCGGAGGGGGGAGTGAGGGCTGCCCCAGCCCCCTCCTCCTTACCTGCTGTGTGATTACTTTTTATTTTATTTCTCAAGCACCTCCGCTGCTCTGGCTGGGCTGTGCCTGTCACGTCAGTGTTTAGATGACGGCCGCCCGGTGGTCGCGCTTCTCGGCTCGTGCACAAAACCACAACAATGTTAACTTCGGGAGAGAACGCCAGTAAGCACATAAAAGTTAACGACAGATCTACTAGGCACATGGGCATATGGAACGAACGTACGCTTAGCTTGATGCTAACGCGACTCCCCCCCCCCCCCCCCCCCCCCTCTCTCCCTCTCTCTTTAACGTGCGATAGAGAGACGCGTCTCTCTCTCTCTCTCTCTCTCTCTCTCTCTTTCTCTCTCAGCAGGGAATCATAGCTTCAAATTGACATTGGTTGTTCAAGTTAATTGATGTGTTGATGTTATTATGGTATTTACCATAGGCAATATGCCAATATTGAAAAAAGTTAAAATGACCAGTGAGCAGGCTCATCAATAAGGTAAGATTTGCAATAGGCTATTTCTGGCTATTTTTCGTGTGGGCCGGTACCAATTGGACCCCTCCATCTGTGAAGTACTGGATACGGCCCTGAGAGTATAACACCAAGGATTGATTCCTCAGTGATGTCACTGACTGACTGGTTTATAAACAGCTTCAGGTCTGTACTACTTCCGTGTTGCATAACAGTGACATCACTGGCCAGTCCTTCTTGGTATCTTTACCGTGGCCTTGTTTCAACGCGACGTGTGTTTATGATCAGCTGTCAGCAGCATAACAAAGCTCAACTATAGCCTAGTTTGTCACGTTCGGCATGAAAGACGGGGTGGGCTAAACAAAATATCTGGGGCCTATCGGCAGGTCCGTATGCCCCCTACAAGAGTGTTATAAGTAAGGGATAATGTCTGGCTGAAGGTCACCTTCAGGGTGATTGAAATGAAATGAAATGATTACTATATTTACCCAGGGTATCTGGGCTAAGCTCAAGAACTTGTTTCCAGCCAGGCCCTGCTCATAGAACACATTTCATCGTAGTGGTTCAATGCCTTGTTCAAGGGCACTTCAGCGGTGGTAATTTTAACGTGTCGGACCGCTGATTCGAAACTGGCGACCTTCCGGTATCAAGACCGCTCCGCAATCCGTTCGGCCACCGCTGCCACAATGAACCACCTCCGTTTCGCTTCGGAAACAAGTGAAGTGAGCGTCGATCAAATGGAATATCAATTTCCGGGTAGAGCATTGTCTATTTCTCGCTTCAAATGCTTTCAAAAACATTCTCGAAAGCGTGTTGTTTAGTTAAATGACATTGTGTGTTAGTTTACACGGCTGTCATGTTGGGCACAGCCAGGGCAGGCCTATATACAGCATAAAATCCAAGCGGCCAGGTGCTCCGAGCCTTTGATTATAGGCAGCGGTCTGTTATAGAGCTGAGTGGTCATTATCCAGAAATAACACACCGCTGCATTTGTCGATTGACCAATCAGAATCAAGCATTCGACCAAGCCGTGTAATTATAGATAATTAGTGTCATTATTCCACTGTAGTTCCAGAAGATATCTGTTTGTGTTTTGTGTATGGCGGGCTCACGTTGCAATAATATTGTATGTATTATATGCTTTTATCGCTCTCAACAACATACCTGGGTTGCTTAACCCATTCTAGGCGGGAACCCCTGTTGGTGTTGCTTACAGTTGGGTGCCACCGATATTGTCCCTTATCATTTGACCCATTTAGGCCTGACCTCAACATTTTAAAAAATGCCAGTTTTCTGAAATAAATATTTTCACGATTTTTCAAAAATAGCAGACCTACAAGCTCGTAGCGCGCCACTCGGTGGCGCGCTATGAGCTTGTAGATCTGCTATTTTTCAATAGCTAAATTATAACAATGTTTAAAACACCAAAAGGGGTTCCCGCCCAAAATGGGTTAACTGTCCTTTTGCGCAGATCACGCAAACCTCAGCAAAAAGAAAAGGACAATATCGATGGCCTCCAACTTTACGTTATACTTTAGCTATTGAAAAGCTTGTAGGTCTGCTATTTTTGAAAAACCGTGAAAATGTGGCGCGAATCTTTGAATATATATTATTTCAGCGTGTTTTTAACTCAAATATTTGCTTCTGGGAGGACCCTGAAACAAGATATTTTCAGATGGGGGGGTCAGCGGCCAATTACATTTATTTTTGGCCGTCCTTGACATGAAATATTGAGCACCACTGATATAGAAACATGAGGTTTTTCAGAAAACTGTCAGGATTTTGTAGAATCTTTTCTCGGGCCTAAATGGGTTAAGACAGTCGTTCCCTGACGTACCGTGAGATAAGTTCATGTGTGCCTCCTTGGGGATTTTTGTGACTCAACCAGAGCTGCACTTCTCACTGCTTCGCCCAAAAGTAGGGATGACGCGTGGTTACGTCTATCTTTAGATTGTATAAATATTGAATCAATTGAAAAAGAGCTTGTGACTCTAAATATAATAACTACATTGGATCCAATGGAACCATTATACCATTTCCTCGAAAAGTAGCTTGTTTTTGACAATGCAAAATGTCCTCCCGACAGTGACGATAATTATGGGCTGTATCACAGAGCCATCAGACAGACAGACACCCCTCATTCTTAACCCATTCTGTACGGGAACCCCTTTTGGTGTTTTAAGCATTATGTTATGCTTTAGCTGTTGAAAAATAGCAGATCTGCAAGCTCATAGCGCGCCACCGAGTGGCGCGCTATGAGCTTGTAGATCTGCTATTTTGTAGGTCTGCTATTTTTGAAAAATCGTGAAAATGCGGCGCAAATCTTTGAATATATATTCTTTCAGAGCGAACGTTTTTTTTTTTTTTATGTTTTTTTTTTGTGGCTTTCGCCTTTATTTTATATTTTTTATGGAGGGACAGACAGTAAGCTGACAGGAAATGGGGAGAGAGATGGGGGAGAGACATGCAGTAAAGGCTGTTGGGATCGGGAGTCGAACCCGCGGCACACTGCCAGACTGGATTACCAGCCAAGGTGCCTGGACCGCTGAGCCACGGCCCAGAGAGCGAACGTTTTTAACTAAAATCTTTGCTTCTGGGAGGTTCCCTGGAACAACATATTTTCAGATGGGGGTCGGTGGACAATTATCATTTTTGGGGGTCCTTGACATGAAATATGGAGAACCACTGATACAGAAACGAGGTATTTCAGAAAACTGTCAGAATTTAGAAGACATTTTTTTAAATTTCGACGTCAGGCCTAAATGGGTTAAGTAAAGGATGCTTCATTCTACTCCAAGCTTACAATATCGGCCCATACAGTATAGGTGATTAAAATAAATACATTTTTTTCCGTCAACATGTCAAACCGTTTTACTAGTAGGTACAATGCCCGTGGAGGCCGTCTGGCGAGCGGCCTTGCAGGAGCAAAAAGGCTGCTGTGTGAGTAGGGGTCAATTATATCAGTAATTATTGGGAACGCAGTGAGCATTTACTATGAGACCCAGCAGATCATGTCTGTCTGTCTGTCTGTGTGTGTGTCACGCTGTAACACCACCCGCCCGCCACCAGAGGGCGCAGCTGTATCACACACAAAAACACACACATGCACGCACACACGCACGCACACACACACACACACACACACAAACAACTTAACTTAATAAAAAAAAACTTAACTTAAAAAAAACTTAACTTAAAAAAAAAACTTAAAAAGAAAAAACTTAAAAAAAAACATAACTTAAAAAAACATATCTTAAAAAAAATCTTAAAAAGAATCTTAAAAAAAAAAAATACTTAAAATGAAAAAACGTAACTTAAAAAAACGTAACTTAAAAAAAATCTTAATTTAAAACAAAAAAAAACCTTAAAGTACGTAATTTATTCTAATTGTTATTGCAATTTACGAGCTGCGTTCGCTTCCCGCGTTCGCGCGTCTTACTAATGAATCATACAGTACGGGACTAAAATACATCTGGTAGCAATGTTCCCTCTCGGTCTGAGCAAACACTCAAACCTCCTGAGCAGACATCAGCAACTACTGAGCAAACATTACGTCACCTTGACACCAACTATCCAAACGTTAGATAATGCTAAGTGAGCGCCCCTCACTTCACACAGGTGGGATCTTTTTCTTTTTTCCCAAATGGATTTTGGTATACGAGTGAATCAATGTATAGTTACATAAAGTTACGCAAGTTACAACATTTTTATTTTATATCAAGGTGGTAGGCTAGCAATTTTAGGAATATTCAGTTAGTCTATATCAGTGGTTCTCAACCTTTTCAGGCTGTGACCCCCCAAAGTAATCATATTTGAACTGGGGACCCCCCACCCAGACAAGCAACAGAATGGTTCCACAGATAAATATTGTGAAAATAGCCGATCTACAAGCTCGTTGTGAACTTGTAGATCGGCTATTTTCACTTATTGTTGCCTCTTTCTTTATCATTTAATAATCTGGCCAATGTTTGACCAGTTTTTATAGCATGGTTTGCTGATTACTTTTGATGCAGTAATGGTATTTTTTTCTTTTAGAGCCTTTGAGGTATTATAAAAGTCTTAAATTGTCACTTCACTGTCATCTGGGGTCCCCCCACCCCCAAATCATGTGGGGACCCACAGGTTGAGAACTACTGGTAGGCTATATGAATACTCAATATTGCTTTACATGGGGGGGCATGAGAAAACGGAAATAATGTATTGGGACACACACACACACGCTCACAGCCTCACACACACACCCGAGTTTGTTGGTTTGTGTTTTTGAACTCCTAGTTTCTCAGATTGTCGAACGTCAGCAGCCCCTTTTGAAGAAAGCTGTATTAACAGATTGGAGAATTACAGAGAGGTTCCATATGGGGCTAGACCGCTAGAGATTAACGTTAGCTTCCACATGTTTCATTCACAAGCACACCGGACTGTCTGGAGGCTTGTTGTGCTGTAGTGATAACAACGTTAGCTAACCAGCTAACGAGAAGCTAACGTTAGTCCCCCTCTCTTGTTGTTGCGCACAGCCGTGCTTTTATCCACCCTTCCATCCGTTCGCCTTTTAAATCTAAATGTCCCATCAACGCACGGGTCCAAGCAACGCCAGTTTATCTGGTTCTTGGGGTTTCATTAACACTGACTGCTGCTGCTGCTGCTGCTGTTACGTCTCCACCTCTAACGCCAGGGCTCCACCGGACGCGTTGCGTCTCCGTCGCGTGCGTCAAACGCACCGGTTCAATTTTAATGCACGCGTTAATGTCACGCAACACGGGCAGTGGAGCCACCCTTCATTGATTAAAAAGGGAACATTCCCTGACGGTGACGGAGACGCGACGCGCCCGGTGGAGCCCCGGTGTAACGGCCGGGCTCCACCGGGCGCGTCAGCGTCGCGTCTCCGTCACCGTCAGGGAATGTTCCCTTTTTAATCAATGAAGGGTGGCTACACAGCCCGCGTTGACAGAGACGCGACGTGTGCATTAAAATTGAACCGGTGCGTTTTTTGACGCGACGCGACGGAGACGCAACGCGTCCGGTGGAGCCCTGGCGTTAGGTCCCCACTCGCGCGCAGTCACACACAGGAGGAGTAGCCTCGGTCCCAGGCAGGGGGAGAGGAGAGGAGACCATAGAGTAATAAAAGGAGGGGAGGAGACCTATCTGTCGCGGTCGCCTCGCCTGTGTAATCTAAATAAATCTAAATAAAAAATAAAGTGTGGGCAAATGTCGACTCGGGATAGGTAGCCTATTATTACTGTAGTGATACTCGGGGCAATTTCTTTTTTAAATAAAAACTTTTTTTTGTTTTTTTACACCAGCGTCTGTGTCTGTGCGCGACAGATTTCAGTTGTGCGCGGGGGCATTTGGCCATGTGCGCGCGCACGGGCGCACCTTAGGGGGAACATTGTCTGGTAGTCTTTGTTACATGTGTGTTTCTGGCATGTTGTGTTACAGTAATAATTCATTGTCCTATTCCTATATTTGGTGGTGTAAAAAGCACTGTCCCTGGAGATGATGTTGGAATATGATGATGCCCTTAAAGTATTTGCAAAGATTTTCAAAAAATGCCAAACATTGTAATTTGTCCAAAAATAGTAGATGGTACTTTCTTTAACTTATTTTTTTTGAAGTATAAAATAGTTAAGTTGCTTTAAGTGCTTAATTGCAGCAAGAAATGCCACGCATTGGTCAATGTTTTCTGTCGAGCACATATTTTGACTCGAGGCTATAGTCATCATGCACATTCCGGCATGCACCTATCGAAGACAACATTTTGTTTTTGTTTGACGGTGGCAAAGTCGCAAAGCATTCCAAATATGGTTAAAAGACTCCATCTGCTCAGCACGCTGACTAGCAACATGGTGGCGTGCTCAGAATAGCCAATGCTGTCTCCAGGTGCCAGGCATGCCAAGGCTAAGCTGGCTACTCAACCAGAGAGTGCACGCGGCGGTTTCTTCATCCCCCTGTGAACCTAGCTATACACGGCTATGCACCACAAAGACCCCTGTGAGCCCCGCACATGCACTTAAACCATTTTTACCTGAGATTCAGATTCTAAAAATGTCTTCTATACATCCTGACAGTTTTCTGAAAAAGCTATGTTTCTATGTCAGTCGTTGTTCGATTTTTCAAAAATAGCAGACCTACAAGCTCGTAGCGCGCCACTCGGTGGCGCGCTATGAGCTTGTAGATCTGCTATTTTTCAATAGCTAAAGCATAACATAACGCTAACACCAAAAGGGGTTCCCGCCCAAAATGGGCTAATAGAGCACACACTCTCAGCCTCGCACTCACAAGCTAACACACACACACATTAATTATTCTGCTGCGCTTGAGCGGTGGAAGAAAGCCTTGGGGAAATCAACCTCTTAATGCATCTCTGATGCGCACTTAATGAAGAATTTAGCACATTACGGATTTTCCGCGCTTGGCGAGTCGTTCCTTTTTATCAGTCCGCCGAATAATACCTTCTTATCCCTGGCATTGCCAACAGGTTGTCTTGTGGGAAGCATTGCGGCGCAAACCACGCACGCACGAACAAACACAAGAACAAGCATGTAAAACATGCAGGCAAAGGCGTCACAGGAACGCTTTAGCCCTTTTTACGGTTGCTCTCGATTTACATTTTTCTTTAACAACAGCAAAGAGCAAGCAGCTCTTTCTGCTGCTACTTTGAAAACCTTAAAAATGAAGAATAAAGCTAAAGACGGGGATTCAAATGTTGTTCTCACTTAATACGCTCCTAGGACACGGAGAAGTCATTTTTATCTGTGGGGGTTTTCTTTCTAGTAGTCTTTGTAAGACTATACACTGCACAAATCCTAGAGTCACAATTTAACTCTGAAAGCACACTCTCAGAATTAACACATTTTGGGCGGGAACCCATTTTGGTGTTTTAAACATTGTTATAATTTAGCTATTGAAAAATAGCAGATCTACAAGCTCATAGCGCGCCACCGAGTGGCGCGCTACGAGCTTGTAGGTCTGCTATTTTTGAAAAATCGAAGAACCACTGACATAGAAACATAGCTTTTTCAGAAAACTGTCAGGATGTAGAAGACGTTTTTAGAATCTGATCGCAGGTCGAAATGGGTTAAAATAACACTCAGCATTTTGCAGTGCGGGCGGGTGCAGCTGGCAGCCATAAGAGCGGGAAGCACACCTTCCCCTTCTCATTACTCTAATATGCACTCGTGCCCAGATCGGCATGCGCTCTATATTTGGGTTGTTTACTTTACAGTCTCCGTCCTCCCCCTTCCCTTCCCTTCCCTTCCCCCTGCTGCCCCTGCACCTTCTCTCCGCAGGCCCCCGGGAAGCCTGCCATCGAGGTGTCCCACTTCCTGGAGTGGATGAGCCTGGAGCCGCAGTCCATGGTGTGGCTGCCCGTCCTACAGAGGGTGGCCGCGGCGGAGTCGGCCAAGCACCAGGCCAAGTGCTATGTATGCAAGCAGTGTCCGATCAAGGGCTTCAGGTAGCTGCGTGTGCGTGCGTGTGTGTGTGTGTGTGCGTGCGTGTGTGCCAGTGTTGTTTTCGGCGACTAAAACTAAGACAAAAATTGTTCGTCGACTACCTTTTCTCACTGATGACTAAATGAAAACTAAGCTATGGTGACGTCAACAAATAAAAATTGACTAAAATGTTAGGAAGGGACAAGAGATCCAGTATAAGTCATCTTACACTTGGTTGCATGCTGAAAATAGCAGATCTACAAACTCACAACGCGTCGCAGCGCGACGCGTTGTGAGCTTGTAGATCTGGACTAAAACTAGACTGACACTAAAACATTCCAGGTGACTAAAATATGACTAAAACTAAATGGAGTTTCATTCCAAAGACTATGACTAGACTAAAATAGAAATGTGCTGCCAAAAACAACACTGGTGCGTGCGTGCGTGCGTGCGTGCGTGCGTGCGTGCGTGCGTGCGTGCGGACAGAAACACACCTGACAGAAACACACACCTGACAGAAACAAACTGCTGTATGCACATAGATAGTGAATATGAATGATTTAAACTGGATAGATACTAGACAAACACACATTTTGACGTGCTGTAAACAACCCAGCACAGCTCTGCCTGGTCCCAATTGACACGCCAGCTGCTACTTCGCCCAAAACGGAGAGCAGTACTTGACGGACTCGTTTGCAGGATCATTTGCAGCTTGTTTGTCAACAATCTATTAATTGTTGCCGACGAATAGGTCACGTAGTCAATCGATATTGATTCCTGCCTTTGCTAGGACTATAGCTGCAACACTAGCTTAGCGTGAGACGGGTCCGTTAGTTTGCAATTGACACGCAAATTAATGGTGCTATCAGCGAGTGTAATCCATTGTATGTGAATTTGCTTGTCAGAGTTATTGATTTTGGAGGCATCTAATACACTCCCGTGCACGCACGCACGCACGCACGCACGCACGCACGCACGCACGCACGCACGCACGCACGCACGCACGCACGCACGCACGCACGCGCAAGCGATCCAGCCATGGAAGCACACACACAACGAGGCCATTACATTGCTATTTTATGTGATGTTGACAGGTATCGCAGTCTGAAGCAGTTCAACGTGGATATCTGTCAGACCTGTTTCCTCACTGGCCGTACCACCAAGGGAAAGAAGCTGCATTATCCCATCATGGAGTACTACACCCCAGTAAGAGCATCTGCTGCAAAGTCTGTCTGTCTGTCTGTCTCGTCTGTCTCGTCTGTCTCGTCTGTCTCGTCTGTCTGTCTGTCTGTCTGTCTGTCTCGTCTGTCTATCTCGTCTGTCTGTCTGTCTGTCTGTCTGTCTGTCTGTCTGTCTGTCTGTCTGTCTGTCTGTCTGTCTGTCTGTCTAATCTTATCTAATACTGTGTGTCGTTGTTTTTCATGACAAATCAAAATAAACAGTGCCTCTCTGATTTTTAGATATCTCTCTCTCTCTCTCTCGCTCTCTCTCTCTCTCTCTCTCTCTCTCTCTCTCTCTCTCTCTCTCGCACGCACGCTCGCACGCACGCTCGCACGCACGCGCGCACGCGCGCACACACACACACACACACATACACACAGACACACACGGTACACGCACATCACAGACACGCTTTCACTTTCAAATGTGTGAGAGGGGGGAGGGGGGGGGGGGAGTGAACGGGTGATTACAGCATTACAGAGATGGAGAGATTGGCACGCGCACTGAAGTGAAGTTCTGTGTAGTAATGAAAACAAGGTCAACTTCAAACTGTGACAAATCAACAATAACAATATGCACATGCATTTGAAGATGAAGCATTCATTCAACACAGATGCCTAAAGCTGTCCATTAGTGTCACTGTGATATCGCATTGCGCGAAGGTGAAACCAGGACACTTAATTATTACCCTGTGCATAAAAAAAATGACGTGGATGTTTTTTTTAAATCAGATGTCCGGTAAACTGTAAAACTTCTAGACGTTTTGGCCGGCAATGTAAAACCCTAGCACCCACTCTGAGAGATATAACTGTTGGCAAGCAGATCGACACTGTGGGAGCCAACCTTAAGACACACAGCCAGGAAGGGAAAAAGGCACAAACACCACCTCGTGTAGACAACCTTAAGACACACAGCCAGGAAGGGAAAAAAGGCACAAACACCACCTCGTGTAGACAACCTTAAGACACACAGCCAGGAAGGGAAAAAAGGCACAAACACCACCTCATGTAGACAACCTTAAGACACACAGCCAGGAAGGGGAAAAAGGCACAAACACCACCTCATGTAGACAACCTTAAGACACACAGCCAGGAAGGGGAAAAAGGCACAAACACCACCTCATGTAGACAACCTTAAGACACACAGCCAGGAAGGGGAAAAAGGCACAAACACCACCTCATGTAGACACGGTAACAACACTGCAGAGCTCAAGACCGGAAGGTGTGGAGGGCAAGCCATTCAGGACTAGTCCCGACCGAGTTGAAGAATCCGACCCACTGAGGAATCTGCCATTCGGTTTTTTTCCCCCATAGAGATTTACAAAAATATTTAATATCAATTATTTTGATGAATGAGTGAATCACCATGACCATTAAAGGTATATTCAGTGATTTCACTTAATTCAAATATCACTTATTTTTTCTTATTTTTTGGATAATCCCCCCTACTATAAAGTGTGCTGACCATATAAGAAGTTCCTCCTTGTCCCCAGTGAGCCCCTGGGGTCAAAACACCCTAGTTTCGGTTTGGGCTTTGGGTGGCAAAGCCTTCATCCAATCAGGATGAGAGGGGCCTTCCTCCAATCATGATCGAGTGGGGCGGGCATTGGTGCACGTGCTGTTGGTCTGTTTTACTTCCCCCACTGTAGAGCGTGTGCATGTGCACATCTTGTTACCGGGTGGACCGGGTTTTTTTCCAAATCACCCAAATCACTGAATGCTCCTTTAAACGCTTGATTCCGTGGAGGAAAAACAAAGTTTGAATAATTCATTATAATTGTGATATACTACATTTAATTTACAATTTACAAAATAAACTTTGTTTAACGGTTTTACATTTTCTTTCTTCACAGAATCAAAAGTGTTTTGATTTGGTCATGATTGGTCATGATTCACCAGGTTTAAAATAATTTATATGAATCTCTATGGGAAAAACGAATGGCCGATGTGTGTGTGTCTGACGGTGTGTCTGACTGTGTGTCTGACTGTGTCTGTCTGTGTGTCTGACTGTGTGTCTGTCTGTGTGTCTGACTGTGTGTCTGTCTGTGTCTGACTGTGTGTCTGACTGTGTGTCTGTCTGTGTCTGTCTGTGTGTCTGACTGTGTGTCTGTCTGTGTCTGTCTGTGTGTCTGTCTGTGTGTCTGTCTGTGTGTCTGACTGTGTGTCTGCGTCCGTAGCTATAATCTCGCAAAACCTCTGCACAAATCAGTGCCAAATCTCTTGTGCACACTGTCTGGCAGTACAGGGCAGGCAAAATAATATCCGGGGCTCGGATTGGACTCGGATCAAAATTTGGAGTCGTCGTACATCACCACAGGGCTCGCCACATGAAGCCTCTGAGTCCTTCATCGGAGCCACACCCTTCCCATGAGGATCCTGAGAATCACATGGATTTAATGTTCATATACACACATACACACACACACACACACACACACACACACACACACACACACACACACACACACACACACACACACACACACACACACACATACACACACACACACACAGTACAGTAAATATTCCAGTGAAACTGTGGCATGTCTGTCTATATACTGTACCTTATGTCAAGGCATGGATTAACCCATTTTGACCTGAGATCAGATTCTAAAATGTCTTCTACATCCTGACAGTTTTCTGAAAAAGCTATGTTTCTATGTCAGTGGTTCTTCGATTTTTCAAAAATAGCAGACCTACAAGCTCGTAGCGCGCCACTCGGTGGCGCGCTATGAGCTTGTAGATCTGCTATTTTTCAATAGCTAAAGCATAACATAATGCTAACACCAAAAGGGGTTCCCGCCCAGAATGGATTAAGCACCCCTACCCCCCCCCCCCCCCCCCCCCTCTCGATAGTAGAGATCACTATCAGGTGTATTGTGTTCTGTTAAGTATGCTTACACAGCCCTGGTTCAGCTCAATGGTACACAGAGATCGAGCACCACTCAGCACTTCTTCCGCAGTGTTTTTTTGGCTCGCTGAGTGCTCACATAAAGCACTATATATATCCGTAGTTCATGCTGAGCGTAAAACCTCAATAAGGCCCAAGTCTTAATCCATTTTGTGCGGGAACCCCTTTTGGTGTTAGCATTATGTTATGCTTTAGCTATTGAAAAATAGCAGATCTAGGAGCTCATAGCGCGCCACCGAGTGGCGCGCTATGAGCTTGTAGGTCTGTTATTTTTAGAAAAATCGTGAAAATGTGCCTCAAATCTTTGAATATATAGTTCGAGTTTCAGTTTTTTAACTTTTTTAACTCAAATCTTTGCTTCTGGGGGGTCCCTGGAACAACATATTTTCAGATGGGGGTCGGCGGCATATTACATATCATTTTTGGGGTCCTTGACGTGAAATATTGAGAACCACTGATATAGAAACATGAGGTTTTTCAGAAAAAAATACATTTTAAATTTCAACGTCAGGCCTAAATGGGTTAAAACACAAAACGCGCACAGGGTCACCGTAACGGAGTGGCATACTCTGACAAAGTATGTCTCTCTCTCTCTCTCTCTCTCTCTCTCTCTCTCTCTCTCTCTCTCTCTCTCTCTCTCTCTCTCTCTCTCTCTCTCGTTTGTATAGCAGTGGCACTTTTCAATTTTAATCAATCACAGCAAAGGACCTTCTGGGCAGTGGTTTTCTTTTTCTTTCTTTTAACGGGATGATATTTTAGAGTTATTGGTTTAAGTGGAGCAAGCTATAGCTTTTTTTTCCAGAAGCTTTCTACTGGTTGTGTGCGTGCGTGCGTGCGTGCGTGCGTGCGTGCGTGCGTGCGTGCGTGCGTGCGTGCGTGCGTGCGTGCGTGCGTGCGTGCGTGCGTGCGTGCGTGCGGCTGCGAGCGGCCGGGCGGGTGTGTGTTTGCGACCGTTCTTTGTGTTTGCATGTGTGTAGAAGAAACAGAAATGGAAATTAGAAAAAGAGTATGAGCAGGTGGGAGGGCAAGTGCGAGAGAGAGAGAGAGAGAGAGAGAGAGAGAGAGAGAGAGAGAGAGAGAGAGGGAGGGAGGGGGAGAGGGGGGGGGAGGGAGGGAGGGAGGGGGAGAGAGATGTGACACTGAGATGAAAAGCAAAGACTTTAGAAGTAGGTGAAGGGGAAAAAGCTGTTGGAGTGATGTCAAGTGGAAACAAAGGCACTAGTGGTCCGGTGGATCTGGCTCCGGGGCAGGCAATTGGGTTGGGGGGGGGTTGGGGTTGACTGCAACACTTGAAAGAGTCCTTAAGTGGTCCACTTTATATCTCCCTGCTTTTCCAACTGCCCCCCCCCCCCCCCCCCCTCCCTCCCACCCTCCCACACACAATCCTATGGTATATAGACCACCTCAGGAGAGAAGATGAGGGACTTCGCCAAGACCCTGAAGAACAAGTTCAGGTCGAAGCAGTACTTCAGTAAGCACCCTCAGCGAGGATACCTGCCAGTTCAGTCTGTTCTAGAGGCCGACGGCGCCGAGACGTGAGTCAATAATATGCAATTATGCATGCACACGCACGCAGACACAGACACAGACACACGCGGACACACACACACACACACACACACACACACTCTCTCTCTCTCACTTTATCTTTCTCTCTATTTCTTTATCTCTTTTGCACTTTCTTTCCCCATCCTCTTTTCCCCCCCATCATCGTCTTTTCTCACACTGTCACATGCACAGACCAAAAGGCAGAATCTTCAAAGAATTGCAGCTAGTGTCGTGTTGTTACTTTTGGATGTACACATGTATTGAGCTCAATGTGTTAACGTGCGATTTCACTTCGTGCCTTTTATCTTTTGGTTATTTGTTTTTTAAAAGATATCGGGGAACGGTTGTGCTTAGTGGAACTGGAGAGTGATCATTACCATACACTGCTTTTACACTCCCATCCTGTATCCTAAAAATTTGATAGCGCAACCTCAAAATGTCTCTCTCGACGAGGAAGTCGGCCTCTCATCCAGCGTCTTAAGTGTTTGTAAATAACAATGTTAATTAGTTATATTAGATAAATAGTAAAGTGGAGACCATAAAATAGAAAGTGCAGTGAGTGACCAGACATACTGTACTACAACATCCCAAAACAAAAACAAAAAATCTGTACAGTCCTGAATTACGAGCAGTTTTTCCGAATTCCGAATCCTGTCCTGTTTGTCTCGAAACCCAGAGATTTTCTTTTTTTAAATAATGGACCCATTTTGGGCGGGAACCCCTTGTTTTAAACATTGTTATAATTTAGCTATTGAAAAATAGCAGATCTAGAAGCTCAAGCTTGTAGGTCTGCTATTTTTTTTAAATCGTGAAAATGCGGCACAAATCTTTGAATATATATTCTTTCAGAATAGTTATTTTTTTTAAATTTTGACTTCAGGCCAAAATCTGCTTTTTGGAACCGTCTACCTGAAGGAAATGTGTGATTCTACAATACATGGGAGGAATGTAATTTTAGGTCCCTGTCTAAGCCAATTGTCTGTACGGGGTCTCTTGGGTGGCTCAGGCGTGAAGCTCCTGCCCACCGCAGTGGAGAACATGGTCTTTTGAATCCCTCCCCCGGGGGGGTCCGGCTTGGATGGGTGCTCCAGCTAACACAATGGGTCCTTTTCGTCGTGAGGGGGGGGAAGCCGCCGGCCGGGTGGGGAAGGAGCTATCTCTTTCACTGCACCAGCGACTTTACCAGATTGGGCTAGCGGGTGCCTGTTCAGTGTGGGAGCTGGAAATGGGCATGGTAGTGAATTCAAAATAATGACTCCTTATACTGTCAAGTCAAGTGAAAAGGAGAAGCAGCTAGCGGCCCGTTTATCGGAGGAGACAACGCGTGCTCATCTACAGTTCAGCAGCCAACAATGAACTAAAGTACAAGCCACGTCAAGGGGAAGTGAAAATGACTGGGCTATTATTCATAGAGACACAAAAAGGGGTGAGGGGTTAGTCTAGAGACGGACGATCCCTTAACCCATTTTGACCTGAGATCAGATTCTAAAAATGTCTTCTACATCCTGACAGTTTTCTGAAAAAGCTATGTTTCTATGTCAGTGGTTCTTAGATTTTTCAAAAATAGCAGACCTGCAAGCTCGTAGCGCGCCACTCGGTGGCGCGCTATGAGCTTGTAGATCTGCTATTTTTCAATAGCTAAAGCATAGCATAATGCTAACACCAAAAGGGGTTCCTGCCCAAATTGGACTAAGGCTCCTACCCGTCACCTTCATGGCTGTGTGCACCAGCTGCTAGTCGTTGAGCTGAGCACCTCAGGGCAATTGGGTTGGAAAAGGAGGTTGTGTGCCTCAACAGTGGGTTTTCAGTGGACGTGCTAAAAGCTAGAACCAGTGAGAACATAGCGTTGTTTTTTTTCACTTCACTTTGAAGTTAGGCTCTGTGCTGAAATGTTTAAGCATTTTAGGCCTGACGTCGAAATAAAGAAAAAGTCTTCTGAAAGAATATATGTTCAAAGATTTGTGCCGCATTTTATGATTTTTAAAAAATAGCAGACCTACAAGCTCGTAGCGCGCCACTCGGTGGCGCGCTATGAGCTTAGCAGTAGATCTGCTATTTTTCAATAGCTAAAGTATAACATAATGCTTAGTTAAAACACCAAAAGGGGTTCCCGCCCAAAATGGCTTAAGCATTTTTCACTGTCAGATAACAAAAAAGAAATGTGAGTATTTTTTTTTTAAATTAATGCATTTCTTTGATACTTCAGCGCCGGGCATGTTGTTGTTAGATTTACAAACCAGGCTGAAATCCCACAAACAGACTGCTACTGGGCTCAGAGACGAGGGTGTGTGTAAGGCAGAGATCAAATGTAGAGATTACAATAAAATGAACTGCATACTACAGTGTGTGGGTCGTTATATTTTATTCCCAATGATTGTTTTGGTAGAATAACTCTAAAACACCCCGAGTCTGCCAAGAAAAATACAATAGTAGTACTCTAGGATAGACACTGTCAACATGAACACTGACATGAGGACATTGTTGCGGAAGTACAAGTGTGCGTTATAGACAGTGTGGGAATTCACTGTTAACCGTTTCCGTCCATAGGACGTGTCCACACGCTCTCCGTGGTTTTGAACGGATCAATATGCTAGCGCTTCATTTCTGCTCCTCATCCGTCTCTCCCTCAAAATATGAACGCTTTTTGGATCATATATCGTATGAATTAAAACGATAGCAATGTAAGCTAGCAATGTAAAGCGAACTTTTTTGAGCGGATCGTTTCCGGGTCGGGGGTTTTCAGAGTAAAAGCGGCCATGTCTTGTCTGTCATGTCCGGCACCCCAGAGCTCCTATTTTGAAGGAATCCCAGCACGGATTGTGTTAACGGGCCAATTTTCTGCGCGGACGACGTGTGTGTACAATAATTTACTGTACATGTACAGAATCTACTGTCATAGAGTTTGGGCACGGTATTCAGGGACGTGCACACATAGACATCAAAGGGGGCTTCAGCCCCTGCCCTTTTGACCTGTCTGTAAAACAAGTGCCCTCTCCAGACCACGATTTACTATGGCAAAAGAAATGCCCTCCACTCCTTTCCATGCCACGCCGGAAGGCAGCATTCAGGAGAATTGCTTTCCCCCCCCCGAAAGTCTCCTGAACTTGAACACAGCATTTTGCGTTGAACACATTTGTTTAGAAGTCCATATCGGGCCTGGCCCATGGCTCAGTGGTCCAGGCACCATGGCTGGTAATCCAGTCTGGCAGTGTGCCGCGGGTTCGACTCCCGATCCCGACGGCCTTTACTGCATGTCTTCCCCCCATCTCTTTCCCCATTTCCTGTCAGCCTACTGTCTGTCCCTCCATAAAAAATATAAAATAAAGGCGAAAGCCACAAAAAAAAAACATAAAAAAAAAAAAAAATCCATATCGTACAGCGCATCTCCACTAGCTTAACAGTTTGACGGCCGCTAATTGTTTAATCCAGGGTTCCACCGCGCGTAAAACGCTATACCCGACATTTGTTTGATGCGTTTAATTCGCCGTTTTAAAATATTTAAAAAGAAACAGCGGATTTATCCAGGACCTGATGACGAGGCCGTCGCGTTATGATGACGAAACCGGAAATCAAGTCATCATCTGGTCTGCTAGGCTAGGGCTTCTGGGAAATTGAGCCCAATGCAAGTGGACGGGGGGTTTGTTTGGACTACAACTTGCTCTGCACCGTGGTCTCGTTCCGCATTGTCATCATGGCCGCTGGTGCTTCTGATCATAACAAGCCGACGGACGTACCATTTTCGTGGTTGAAAGCTGCAAATACTTCAGCGTATGCTCTAAAGGTAATAAAACAATCTCGGCAGCGTAGAATATTTGATTAAATAGCGGGTAAAGCGTGTCATGGAGTCAAACTGTTAAAGAGTGCTGGGTTGCGCCCCGAAAATAGCTGATCTACAAGCTCTCAACGCGTCGCAGCGCGACGCGTTGAGAGCTTGTAGATCAGCTATTTTTGTCCAAAAGTGCCCCCTTACAGGATTGCCCCTCTAACACTCTCTGCACGTCCCTGAAGGTATTTGACTCGCTGTGTGTGTGTGTGTGTGTGTGTGTGTGTGTGTGTGTGTGTGTGTGTGTGTGTGTGTGTGTGTGTGTCTCATTCCTCGGCAGGCCGTGCTCCTCTCCCAAGCTGCCCCATGCGGACACGCACAGCAGGATCGAGCACTACGCCAGCAGGTACGAGCATCACCGCTTAATATTATATATTTATACATGCACACATTCCCCTCTCTGTCACCCACCTCGTGCACTCCAAATCCGACCTCCACCTCTCCAAATCCCACTCCACTCTCACCTCTCTCTCTCTCTCTCTCTCTCTCTCTCTCTCTCTCTCTCTCTCTCTGCTGCCTGACTCCTCTTATTGGTCTTTGCCACACAGCGACTGAAGTATCGATCCGCCCAAGTTCTGTATACTGAGATCAGGCTTGGAATAAAGGCTTTTGCTCTTCAGACTGAAGGCATGTCCGATGTGTGTCTCACACGTGATAATCAGGGCTGACCGTGTCCACGCTGTGCTGTTATGTGATCTTTAGGACTGACTGTGTCCACGCTGTGCTGTTATGTGATCTTTAGGACTGACTGTGTCCACGCTGTGCTGTTATGTGATAATTAACACATTGTGTGCCCTTTCAACATGTGCCCACTTTTTTGACATATTTTTTTTTTTATAAAAATCTTTTTTTTTCTTTTTCCCCCCACTTTTTACTTTTCTCATTTTTTTTGCCAAGGGCACAAAATCTGTTAAGACTGACTGTGTCCACGCTGTACTGTTATGTGATAATTAAGACTGACTGTGTCCACGCTGTGCTGTTATGTGATAATTAAGACTGACTGTGTCCACGCTGTGCTGTTATGTGATCTTTAGGGACTGACTGTGTCCACGCTGTGCTGTTATGTGATCTTTAGGACTGACCGTGTCCGCTGTGCTGTTATGTGATCTTTAGGGACTGACTGTGTCCACGCTGTGCTGTTATGTGATCTTTAGGACTGACCGTGTCCGCTGTGCTGTTATGTGATCTTTAGGGACTGACTGTGTCCACGCTGTGCTGTTATGTGATCTTTAGGACTGACTGTGTCCACGCTGTGCTGTTATGTGATCTTTAGGACTGACTGTGTCCACGCTGTGCTGTTATGTGATAATTAACACATTGTGTTCCCTTTCAACATGTGCC